>NC_053028.1:96557852-96808734 GCF_003073215.2 Triticum urartu | reverse complement strand
GATCTATTGGACGGAGTCAAAATATTGATTATGATGATCACGACAAATTTTGTCGAGAGGCTTCACGAAGAAGCAATCGATCAACGATGACATCAAGCAAAAGCAATGGTGAAGCGCGGGGTCCATGGAACCACAGATACGAAAAAAACTCGAAATCAAGCTTGATGTTCAAGGCAAAGCGAAAGACGAGGTAGATTGACGTAAGCTTGGCTCATCGTCAACAGTGGTGCTCCGAGAATAAGGGCCAGGTAGCACAGTTAAAATTTAGCACAATAATGATATAGTCAAACATGCTAGGAATGGCGTGATTGGGTACAAACTCGTAAGTAAAGAAGATTACTAAGAGTTGTTTAATCGCGATGCAGACTCGATTCAGTTTTTGGTATTCTCGGTTGATGACAACCTAGAACCCAGGAAAATTGGAATCGGTGACAAATAACAGTTGACGAAGAACCCATAAGAAGTTATGCAGTTCCATGATATTCTCAAGATACCAGAGTGTAATACTCGATGACAGATCAGTAGAGGTTGGAATGGGTATTGCTTTGTAGAAGACAAGTGCTTAAACTTGCACGAGAAATGGTATTTAAATGAGAACATGGTCGGAACCACGATTGCAAAAGGCCCGATCCCAGATATAAGATGAACTTATACCAAGGGAATAATCAATTTCAGAGAAGCTTTAATGATAAGATCTGCGTCGTGTCCATGGGCATGAACGCAAAGTTCAAGGTCGACTCCCACTTCTTCAATGCCTAACCTTTCATTCACTTCTCGTCTTCAAAGTTGTATGGTAGAAAATTATCTGGTAAAACACCAGAAGGGTATTACTTGTGAAAACTTTCAGGTTCACCTGACTTTAGGGAAGGTATAGGTTAAACCCATCGGGTTATCTTGGGAACATATACCACAAGCTTCAATAGTAATTAACACAAGCTCGATAGTAGAGCATGGTCGACAAAAGCAGAGGATACAATTTACCAAAGGCATTATGTATCCGAGGAAAGGCTCACAAGCTTATTGAATATGAAGGATGTTGTCGGATAAATTTCCGACAAATGGTTTGGTGATCCACAAGGGATCTGATGTGAGCATCGGTACTCAACCAGAGGAAGAAAGAATGCAAGGAGATCAGATTATAGAAACAACTGACTAACTCAAAGCTCAAATGCAAAGGAATTATGAATTCCAGGACAAGGGTTCAGAAGCAAAGCTCTGATTAGGGAAGGATAAGTAGAATAGCCTTAGGGGTATGATCAATGGCAACTTGATTGGTCGAGATCCAGCTCATGTTTAAAATGATGTCTGTGCCCGAAGGATAATTTTCAGGGAATAACTAATGATTGTGCGCATTCACACGCATGTTGAATCAAGAGGATCAAAATGTCGATCACAAAGTATTTTAGTGAATATTGCTAGACATATGGAAGTAACCATTATGCAAGCAGGTAAAGAAGATCAATAGCAATAGGCTACTGAGGATTTCGGAAGAGCGAATGGCATTTCGAAGAATTTTGCGAAACACCTGAACAACTGGGGATGAACGAATCCCCGGTAAGTGTGAGGAATTATTCATACATGTATTCATGTGGAAAAGGAGCTGCAAGGCAGTAGACACAAAGGATTCTCGCAATATCCGAAGTATTTCAGGGTATCTTGTAATAACAAGATCAAATTGGAAATGAAGTTATGGATGACAAGTGTATGGAGCTTTCCATAGGGATTTATCGGTGGTATGGAATTGCAAAGGCAGTGCGTACAAGTGTCTCGGGAGAACATCGTAGAGTAACCTCGGAATCTTCCCGTGCAGAAGACGATCATCGGTAATAAGGTGCTCTCCGGGTGAAAGTGATCACGAGATCCTAATGTTAGATTTAGCAAAATTCATTTAACCCAAATAGAAGAGAGATCAGAGTCCCAGAGTATAGATGAGGAATAAAAGATCCTAATACCACCCATTGGTGATGTGGGCCCATGCGCCGCATAGCCATGTTAGTAAAACAGTTTTCATCGACTAGACTCAACTTCGGCCAAAGAGTGTGGAAGGGGGATTCCTACAGGCAGTCGGCTCTGATACCAACTTGTGACGCCCCTGATTTGACCGTACACTAATCATACACACAAACGTGTACGATTAAGATCACGAGCTCATGGGAAGATATCACAACACAACTCTACAAATAAAAATAAGTCATACAAGCATCATATTACAAGCGAGGGGCCTCGAGGGCTCGAATACAAGAGCTCGATCATAGACGAGTCAGCGGAAGCAACAATATCTGAGTACAGACATAAGTTAAACAAGTTTGCCTTAAGAAGGCTAGCACAAATTGGGATACAGATTGAAAAGAGGCGCATGCCTCCTGCCTGGGATCCTCCTAAACTACTCCTGGTCGTCGTCAACGGGCTGCACGTAGTAGTAGGCACCTCCAGTGTAGTAGGAGTCGTCGTCGACGCTGGCGTCTGGCTCCTGGACTCCAACGTCTGGTCACAGCAATCAGGTATAGGAAAGGGGAAAAGGGGGAGCAAAGAAACCGTGAGTACTCATCCAAAGTACTCGCAAGCAAGGAGCTACACTACATATGTATGCATTGGTATCAAATGGAAAAGGGGGTAACATATGTGGACTGAACTGCAGAATGCCGGAATAAGAGGGGGATAGCTAGTCCTATCGAAGACTACGCTGCTGGTAACCTCCATCTTGCAGCAGAGGAAGAGAGTGGATGGTAAGTTCACCAAGTAACATCGCACATCAATAATCCTAACCGATGATCCTCCCCTCGTCGCCCTGTGAGAGAGCGATCACCGGTTGTATCTGGCACTTGGAAGGGTGTGTTTTATTATGTATCCGGTTCTAGTTGTCATAAGGTCAAGTTACAACTCCAAGTCGTCCTGTTACTGAAGATCACGGCTATTCGAATAGATTAACTTCCCTGCAGGGGTGCACCACATTTCCCAACACGCTCGATCCCCTTTGTCCGGACACACTTTCCTGGGTCATGCCCGGCCTCGGAAGATCAACACGTCGCAGCCCTACCTAGGCACAACAGAGAGGTCAGCACACCGGTCTAAATCCTATGGCGCAGGGGTCTGGGCCCATCGCCCATTGCACACCTGCACGTTGCGAACGCGGCCGGTGAGCAGACCTAGCAACCTCCATTACGAAGGAAGTTACGTTACGCGGTCCAACCGGGCGCGCGCTGCTCAGTCGCTATCGTCATGAAGGCTTCAGCTGATACCACGACGTCGAGTGCTCATAACTGTTTCCACATAGTTGGTTAGTGCGTATAGGCCAGTAGCCAGACTCAGATCAAATACCAAGATCTCGTTAAGCGTGTTATCTTGAAGTAAGCGCGAACGCCGACCAGGGCCAGGCCGACCTCTCACCTGGGTGGTCTCAACCTGCCCCGTCGTTCCGCCACAAAGATCCACACAGAGGGCCATCGGGAAAGTATGTCCTTCCAGCCCCCATTTCGTGAATCAACCGCAGGTACTCAACGAGCCGACCCGACTTTAGTCCCAACATAGATCATGTGTAGTAGGCATATTATAAACCCGTGATCAACACCCTAGTGATCACGGCCCGATAGTATAGCACGGCAGACGGACAAGAATGTAGGGCCACTGATGATAAACTAGCATCCTATACTAAGCATTTAGGATTGTAGCTAAAGTATCAATAGTGTAGCAACAATGATAGGCTATGCATCAGAATAGGATTAAAAGAAAGCAGTAACATGCTACACTACTCTAATGCAAGCAGTAGAGAGAAGAGTAGGCGATATCTGGTAATCAAAGGGGGGGGCTTGCCTGGTTGCTCTGGCGAGGAGGGGTCGTCAACACCGTAGTCGATCGGGGGTACCGGCCGCAGGCTCGGGGTCTACCGGAAAGAAGTAACGGAGGGGGAACACAATAAATAACAGAGCAAGCAAAGCAACACAAAGCATAACATGGCAATGCGCGGTGCTAGGGGTGACCTAACGCAGTATGAGGTGATACCGGTGAAGGGGGGAAACATCCGAGAAAATATCCCCGGTGTTTCGCGTTTTCGGACAGATGAATTGGAGGTGGAAAGTTGCGTGTTTGCTATGCTAGGGATGCATGGCGGAGGAACGGGATGCGTATCCAGATTCGTCTCATCGTTCTGAGCAACTTTCATGTATAAAGTTTTTTCATCTGAACTACGGTTTATTCTATATTAATTTTAAAAGATTTAAATCATTTTTAGGATTTATTTAATTATTTAAATCAACATTATCCAGAATAGTGTTTGCTGACGTCATCATGATGTCAGCATGACATCAGCAGTTGACCTGGTCAACCTGACAGGTGGGTCCCACCTGTTAGTGACCCATTTTAATTAAACACATTAACTAATCTAATCAGGATTAATTAGGGGGGGGGGTGGATGATGTCTACAACACAACGTTCTTCTTGTAGACGTTGTTGGGCCTCCAAGTGCAGAGGTTTGTAGGACAGTAGCAAATTTCCCTCAAGTGGATGACCTAAGGTTTATCAATCCATAGGAGGCGTAGGATGAAGATGGTCTCTCTCAAGCAACCCTGCAACCAAATAACAAAGAGTCTCTTGTGTCTCCAACACACCTAATACAATGGTAAATTGTATAGGTGCACTAGTTCGGCGAAGAGATGATGATGCAAGTGGTATATGGATAGTAGATAAAGGTATTAGTAATCTGAAAATATAAAAACAGCAAGGTAACTAATGATAAAAGTGAGCGTAAACGATATTGCAATGCGTTGAAACAAGGCCTAGGGTTCATACTTTCGCTAGTGCAAGTTCCCTCAACAATACTAACATAATTGGATAACATAACTATCCCTCAACATGCAACAGAGAGTCACACTACTAGGGAAAACGTTATACACAGAACTTTAGCAGTAGCGCTTGTTAAAAGAGCACAGTACTGCTAGATAGCAGTAGCGCGTGCAAAATAAGCGCGCTGCAGATGGACATATATCAGTAGCGCGTCTCACCGAAAACTCGCTACTACTAATATTCCAATCACTTAGCCGGTGGGCTACACATAGTAGTAGCGATCTTCCAAAAACCGCACTACCGCTAATAAACTTATAGCAGCGCGTTTATGTGTAAATCGCTACTGCTAACGAAAAGAAAATGAAATGAAAAACGAATAGAGAAGTAAATGAAAATGAAAGAAATAGAAAAAGCAGAAAGGAAAAAAATATAAAATGTAAAGAAAAATAAATGAAAAAGGGAAAAAAATGATGAAGACGTACTCTCTGAAATGCGCTATAGCTAACTTAGCTATAGCGCGTTTTCTGTAACGCGCTACCGTTACTTTTGACTTAACCAAAAACGGGTTCCCCCCGGCCACCACTTCTCCCCCAAATCGATCCCTCGCCCCACTTCGCCGCCGTCTCCCCCACTTCGCCGTCGCCCCCACTTCGCCGCCGTCTCCTGCCGGCGTCGACGCCGCGCTCATCCTCACGGCCGTCGCCCGAGGCCGCCCAGCCTCACCACCGCCGCCTCTCGGGCCGCCCTCGACCTCACCGTCGCCTCCCTCGATCTCACCGCCCCCGAGCCCGCCAAGACCGCCGCGTCCCGATACCGAGCCCGCCCCGCCCCCTACCTCCGTCGCGCCACCGTCTCTCCCCTCTCTGTAAGCCCCCCAACCCATCCTTTTTAGTTAATTGATGTTACTGTTAAGTAGTAGATAATGTTGATGTTTTTTAGTTAGGGTAATAATAGACGATGTTAAGTAGTAGATAATGTAGATGTTAATTAGTTCAGTAGGGTTTAGTTTTTGAATTGAGTTTGTTTAACTAGATGTTAATTAGGGCAGTAGGGTTTAGTTTAGAGTAAAGTTTAGTTCAGTAGTTAACTAAATATAATCTATATTTTGGTTTTGAATTGAGTTTGAGAGAGCATGTGATTTGTGTAGATTTTCTTGAAGTGTCAAACGCTAGGACATGCAAATTTGAAGTGGTCAGGATATATGCAAATTCCACAATTGTGTTTGCCATGTTTAGATTGTGCCCAAGTGGCCTTTTGTTGTTTCCAGGGAATGAAGCTGAGTGGCCTATGTTTTGCCGGAATGTTGATTCATTTCCGTTGTGGCAAATTACAGGTTCTCGATTTGTCCACTTTTTTAGCTAAGGTCATGCCGAAATTTTTTGTGAATTTCGGCATGACTTGTGCTACAAACTAGGACATATCGAGTGCCCGGGATTTGCCGCACCAGGAAGGAGTCAACGTTCCTGCAAAACATAGGCCTTCTGTATGTCATTATTCATTTTATTAGGTCTAGAATTAATTTACTAGATTTAATCGTAGGAAACATGGCTAGCAACGATGAAGGACAGGGTTCTGGTGATTGCGACGATGTCTACCAGGCGGCAGACGAATTTTTTAGGCTTGCCGATGATCAACCGGTGGCATCGGGGACTGAGACCGACACACAGACCGGTGCTGAGACTTAGACCGGCACTGAGACTCAGACCGACATCGAGACCGGCGCTGAGACTGAGACCGGCGCTGCCTCGGGGAGCGGAGCCAGTGTAGAACCGAAAGCAAAGAGGCAACGGCTTCCTAACAAACTCAAGACTACTAGACTGGTGGTCACGGAGGTGGACGATGGAAATTTTGAGCCAAAGGCGCCCGAGGAATTGCGTCGATGCTACGGTAATCAAATAGGCTGCATCATATGGACAACCGCCACAATCAACGATGAGAAACTACCGAAGATAGAAAATATGAGGAGCTCCCTCCTAAAGAAGTTTCACCAGATATTCTTGTTCCCGAGCCGGAATGAGAAGGATTATGAAGATCCAGATGAGGATCCGGCAATGAAGAAGATAAACAAACACGCCATGACCAAGTTTAGCAACGCGTTGGCCACCTGGAAAAATCGAGTGAAAGCAAAGATCGTCGACAAGAAGGAACCCTACTCCGAGATTGTAAAGGATAATCCGTCAATCACGGAAGAGCAGTTTCAAATATTCAAGGAGGCTTGCGAGGCCGAAGCTGCCAAAAAAGTCTAAGTACATGAAGGGGCTTCAAGAGAGGAACATTGGGAGCCACCACCTCGGAAGCCGTGGTTACGGCGGAAAAGGTCCAAATGGGCCAAGGAGGACGTGGAAGCCGCGAGTCTGGGCATCCCAAACCCCTTGGCGGATTTCACCATCCCGCAGGAGCGTGACGTCCTTAGGGCTTGGCACCGTTGGGACCCAGTGAAGAAGGTTTATGAGACAAAACCGGTCATTACGGAGTTCATGAGACTGCTAGTAATTTTTGATTCTGATCAATTAAACTGCACACGTTAGTCATATTTGTAAACGATCCTTGTTTCTTTTGCAGAGAGAGCAGCACCGGATTGTGGCCGAAAGCGACTCACCGTCTGAGGCATTGGCGAGGCCCAAGTGGGACACTCCATTCAATCGGGCGTTGAACATATTGAAACGACAACCGGTGGATACTCGACCGTCGTATGGACGCGTGCACGGTGTTGGAGATGGCGCCACGTGGAAGAAGTACTACCGTGAGACCACGGAGGAGAGAAAGGAAAGACAGAGGTTAACTGAAGAAAACATCGACAAGAAGGTTGAGATTGCGGTTGAGAAGAAATCATCTCAGAAAGTCACAACAGCGGTAGCTGCTGCAAAATAGGTGGGTGCAGATTTGTCTACTTCCTTGGTGACGGGCGTTATCACTTGGACAAGGCAAAATCCAGAAAAATGCAGAGGACTTTTCCCTTGCTGACTTCTTGGGGAGCAGCTCGACTAGTGTTGCACTAGCACCTGCTCCCGCATCGGCTTCCGCACTGGCTCCCGCACCTACTCCCGCCTCGGCTCCCACACTGGCTCCCGCACCTGCTCCCACACCGGCTCCCGCACCGGACGTGCTCGGTGGTGCTTCGTCTTTGGCTGAGCTCGACGCCCTCACGGTATCTGTCACACCGGCCCCCTTCAATATAAATGTATAATCTCCCATTTTCGTTGCCTTTTGGATGTCTCACGTCGCAGACTTTTCTTTGCAGGCCGACGAAACCCCGTGCACCATATTGTACACCATCGGCGACCAGAAGGTGGACGTGGGGAAGGCGGCGATAATGGAGCCGAAGGAACCATTGTTCCACAGCCGGCCGATCTCCCCGAACGTCTTCAAGGTTTCCGTGGCTAGTGTCAGACTAGGCCACGAGAATTTGCCTCCTCCAATACTAGTGGGGGATGACGACGAGACACCACCGCGGCTTGGTGATTGTTGCAATGGGTGGGTCCTGCTGTGGCCAAAGAGTCTGCTTCGTCTGGAGGTGGCCGGGAGCACACCCACGAGCATGCAGCCTCAGCAAGGTATGAACATCAACACCCCACCTACCCAATTAGCGTCGGGTGTCGGGTTGGGTGATAGCGGACGGGGTAAGGAGGAGGCTCCATTAGTCGCTGATGACGTCGCCATGGATGAGGATGAGGATGATGATGGCACTGAACAGTATGTTTAAACTGGCGCCTCCTCAGGGTTTGAGCGTCATGAGTAGTGAGAGGATGGGTGGCCGGTCCACCACGTCAAGGAAATTTTCTGATTTTTTTTGAATTTTTTTGAATTTTTTTTATTTTCAAATTTCTGAATTATTTTAACCTCTAATCTCTAATCACCCCTCATCACTGCTCAATTTAATCTCTAATCACCCCTCATCATTCCAAATCATCTCACTTCCCGAACGGTCACCCATCCTCTCACTACTCCAGCCTGAGCACGCTTAACTTCCGGGTTCTATTCTCCCTCGTTTCCAAGTCTGCACTTGTTGTTTTCCTGACAATAGTAAGATGTCAATCCTATTAACCCTCAGGAATTTAGCTTGAGCATGAAGTCACATATTTCACTGTTTGAGTTTAAAACTATTGTTCTAAAAAACAATAATTTTTTAGTAACACTAATATTTCTTGAATAAGTAGTTTGACCATTGTTTGACCACAGTTTGACCATAGTTTGACCAGATTTGACCAAAATTCAAAAAAGGTGAAATAATTATTTAATAACACTAATATTCTTGAATAATTATTTAGTAACACTAATACTTCTTGAATAAGTAGTTTGACCATACTTTGACCAGATTTATTGAAAATATAAAAAAACTGAAATTTGAGCATAACTTTTTTTCCTTCTAGAAATTTGCAAACAGGCCGTAGATGATTCTTGAATAAGTAGTTTGACCATCGGATGTAACTTTTCGAGTAGATGATTTTTCATATAAAAAACTTTTTAATCCGAGTTCGTATGCAAAAGTTATGCCCATTTTACAAATTCCAGAGAGATTTTGTAAATAAATTCGAAATTCATATTTGTAAATTTTCCCAACAACTAGACCACATATCACATGGGAAACTTATTTTATTTTATTTTTATTGACATTTCCATCATTTTCTTTTGTTTTTTCTAAAACTGAAAAGGCGGTCCATGGGGGGGGGTTGAAAATGGGACCTTTAGTACCGCTTCGTGCCATGAACCGGTACTAATGCCTCAAAGCCCATTAGTCCCGGTTGGTGGCATCAACCGGGACTAAAGGTCTAACCTTTAGACCGGTTGGTGCCACCAACCGGGACCAATGGGCATCGCACCCTTTAGTCCCGGTTCGTGGCACGAACCGGGACTAAAGGGCCCAGGTGAACCGGGACTAATGCCTTAGCCGCGCGAACCGGGATAAATGCACCCATTGGTCCCGGTTCTAGACTGAACCGGGACTAATGGGATTACCCAGCCTGGACCAAAGCCCCCTTTTCTACTAGTGATCCGGCGATGCCCATATTCTGCAATGGACAAAGGACATAGGAGATATCGAGGATTATCGACTTCGAGCTGAGTTCTATAACATCCAGCGCGAACTTGCCCAAATCATCATGAAGGAGGTCGTCGGAAAAACAATGTTGTTCTACGGAGAAGCACAATTGTCGCAGGAAGACGTTCGAACATGGATAGCCTCTCAGCGTCTCGACATGAAGCCTTTCACTAAGCTCGAGGACTATCTCCCTCACTTGGATGGATGGAACGACATGTTGGAGTGATTGTCAATATATGACAATGTGTCCGTTTAGTCCATACTTTCTGTAAGACAAAACTTTGAGTTATGCACGGTGAAACTTTATTTGTGATGTAATTAAACCGTCCTCCTCCTCGACTAGCAAAAATCACTCTAGTTATGGCATTTTGGGGCATGACGAACTTTGTTATTTATGCTTATGATATGTTGTTTCTATTTTTGCCAAGTCTGTCTCTTTCTGTTGCTCAACTATATATGTTGCATATCATCGACTCATGTGATGATGCAGGTGCATAGATCATTAGATGGCGAAGAAGTGCTACGCCAGGAGTATATATACGACAAGTGGCCGGAGTGTCAGGCCCAGGTATACCGGTTTCCGGTTTCCGAGCGACAGGCATTAGATAGTTCAGGTTCACGCTAATGCGAGAGAGGTATACGAACTCATGTACTCAAAGCGATAGCTCTTCTCGCGTATATCATTGTTTAGATGGATGACGATGTATTTGCAAGTAATCGAGACTTTTATCGCTATTTTCGAGATGATGACGAGAGACCACTTTGTGTTGGATGATGATTATGATGATGACATGATTTGATGAGACTAATTGTATGTATATGGTATGATTACATTTGTATGTGTATGATATGCTAAAGATTATTGTATAAAGCCTATTCAAATACAAAACAATATGCAGGGAAAAAAACAAATAAAACTAGTAGTAGCGATGGGGGAAAATTTAGCAGTAGCGCCGCCTTACCAGTAGCGCTTCCCAGTAAACAGCGCTGCAGATAATATCAGCAGCGCCCTTTTCTAAAGCGCGCTACAGCTATTCATGCATAGCAGTAGCATGGGACAACAGGCGCTACTCCTATAAGTTAGCTATAGCGCCTTATTAGTAGCACCGGTCCCCGCGCTACTGAGAGGCCCAAAACCCACGCTGCTGCTAGGCTTTTCCCTAGTAGTGTCACTCCAAAGTCACTAATATCGGAGAACAAACGAAGAGATTATGGTAGGGTACGAAACCACCTCAAAGTTATTCTTTCCAATCAATCCGTTGGGCTATTCCTATAAGTGTCACAAATAGTCCTAGAGTTCGAACTAGAATAACACCTTAAGACACAAATCAACCAAAACCCTAATGTCACCTAGATACTCCAATGTCACCTCAAGTATTCGTGGGTATGATTATACGATATGCGTCACACAATCTCAGATTCATCTATTCAACCAACACATAGAACCTCAAAGAGTGCCTGTCGGTGTAAAAACCGGTGGATCTCGGGTAGGGGGTCCCGAACTGTGCGTCTAAGGCGGATGGTAACAGGAGGCAGGGAACACAATGTTTTACCCAGGTTCGGGCCCTCTTGATGGAGGTAAAACCCTATGTCCTGCTTGATTTATTCTTGATGATATGAGTATTACAAGAGTTGATCTACCACGAGATCGGAGAGGCTAAACCCTAAAAGCTAGCCTATGGTATGATTGTATGTATATGATCTATCGACTAGTCTAGCCTCGGTTTATATAATGCACCAGAGGCCTAAGATAACAAGATTCCTAGCCGGATACGCTGGTGGGGAGGAGTCCTTGTCTTGATCACCAAGTCTTGTAGAACCCTCCATGTATGCGGCAGCTGTCCGAACTGGCCCATGAGTATACGGCCATGGGGGTCCTCGGCCCAATCTAACAGATCGGGAGATGACGTGGTGAGTAGCCCCTAGTCCAGGACACCGTCAGTAGCCCCCTGAACCGGTTTTCAAGTTAGAGACGCTCCTCGATTCTTCTGAACTGTTCTTCATCTTCGGTTGTCGGTCTTGGAAACTGGTTCAACAAATCTTCCCATCTTCGATCTTGAGGATCGCCAAAATGCATTCGACGAGTTTACATGTCGGGTATCCGAGGAGCCCCTTTAAGTTTTCGGCCTTTATCAATGCCTTGTTATTTTATGCCACACCTTGGGTTTGAAGTTGTTCCCGGGAGGCAGTGTCCTCTTGCGTCTGAGCTCTAACGCTGGACTGCATTCGAGGTATCTTTTGCAGCCGAGCACCAATGCCGGACTGCTTCCGAGCTCTAACACCGAAATGTATCCGAGCTCCAACGCCGGACTGTGTCCAAGCTCCAACGCTGGACTATATCCAAGATGTCATAGATCATCTTGGTCCAAAAGAGTTGAAGGAGTTTAGCCGAGCTTAATGCTGGAAATGCCCTCTATGGAGCCAGCCACTAGCACCCGAGCTTTATGCCAGTCTGCTTCCGAGGTGGTGCACCACCCCGACTATGGGCCAATTTTTTGTCAATATTTTTGATTGGTGCAATTTATTCTCTGCCGAGATATATAGCTAGTAGACCTCAAGGTGTGTATCGGTCTAAAACCCGAGATGCACCTGAAGGATGACATAAGACCGCTGATCCCAGTAGCCGCTGAGACTCAGGTTGATTTGCAAAATCGGTCTGAGGATCAACTCCTAGCTCAGCAGAATACTTCAGGACACAAAAAGCGGTGTGCAGAGTCCTCGAGACTCAGGTTGGGTGCGGCCGACCAACCTGAGGATCATAATCTCCTCGAAAACTATATTGCACTTAAATTTTCTGCACTGGATTGCCGATGTAGTAGCCCCCGAGACACTGGTCGGGTGGAAACTCCAGATCAGGGGATCGATACGCCCCTTTAAAATTAGTAAATGATAAGCCTGAAGCCTAGTAGCCCCCGAGCCTTAATGCGGGCACGGGTGGCCGAATTAAGGATCGATATCCAGAGTAAAATCACAAATTATGTGTAATGATTCTATGTATCCAAGTACTTTACATCATTAATGCTCGGATCCGCATTGTACAAAACTTTGTTGACTGACCATCGGCTTCCACCTCCTCGGCCAGTAGCCGAGGCATGTTTATCCTACTTTATAAAGCCTTTATGAGGGCAAAGATTTATGACAAACAAGGCAATCTGGCCATACGGTTATATAAACAAAGGTACGCAGAGAGATATGTTATATCACTGTTTAACATAATAAATGTCCTCCAAAGAAAATAATCCCGCTATCGGTTCCTTTCTTTGGGTTGTCATGCTGAGCATGATCATGAAACCTCAGCTCTAATGTAAGAGCAAAATATTGAGGATTTAGTTTGGGAGGCCAGTTACTAGCCCCCGGTAGTGTTCGGCGACAGTCGAGGTCATGTCGTAAACACTTCGGCCAATGTTATGAATGACCAGTCATTTAACACCGTCATCGGATTGCTGACCAGTTTATGCTTATTGTGACAGTCAGTTTTCGGCTTTCTCCACTGAGGTGCTTAACCATGTGAGTTGGAAGCACATTCGCAGTGGTTCTCCCTTTGCACACCTAGCCGAACAAAGCGGAACGTAGGAGGCAAGTGCAGGAGCCGGGCAACCCAACTATTGACCGAAGACACAATTCGAAACCAATGCATATATAGTGAGATCCGAGAATGTTTTTGCCGAATCTATAAAGGTGTCCGGCATTGCACTGTGAGACTTGTGCTGGAAACACACAAATAGTTTAAAAGTGCCATAAGCTTGGAAAACCAAAAAAAAGCGTCAGTAAAAACTTGACGTCCGAACAAGATCAAGTGTTCGGTGCCAATCCGAAAATTGGGGAAAAATTGTGCTTCTGTCGTGCATTAATATTACACATCCGATCTCAAGACTTCAAGCGGGTCAGCCTACGGCTGCAGCCTCCTATCCTGAAGGCGGAGTGCTTCTCGTTAGACCAGTTTAGCGAATTAAACTCGAGCGGTCACTAGAGAGAAAATGGGTTATCTGGCTATTGACCACACACTCACGTCGAAAAAGGAGCGATAGAAAAAGACTTTGCAACAACCAAGAAGAAAACACATTTAGTATAAAATAGCTCATATAAATTTTAAGAGCCCCCCAAGTGACTTGGGTAAAAGAATTTTATGTATAATGATTGTATGTATCGAAGTACTTATATCATATCTTTGTTCAACCGAACTTTAAACGCGTCTTAACCGACCGTCAGCTTCTCCCTCTTCGGTCAAGGACCGAAAAGTGTTATGTACTCCACCTGTCGAGAATATCGACAGTGTTTCCGATAACCAGGCAACCGGGCCATAAGGCTGTAACAGACAAAGCACGCTCAGGGAACTTATGCTATATTACAGACGAAGTGTAAGAAGCATCTTCGCAGAAAATAGTACCCCCACCGATACATTTCTTCGGTGCTCATTATTTCTAGGATACTTGTGCAATAGATTTTTTGTACTCATGAGTTCCGTTGTATGCCGACCATGATTGAAAACAATAAGAGCGCTTGCTTTCGGCTTCACCCAGTCTGAGGTCAGAGCTCGGAGGACCCAGTCGTGACAATTGCAGAGGTGCTCCCTTTACTCCCTAGCCGAACAATCAGGAACGTAGGGGTAAGCACATGAGCCAGGCAACCCAGCTTACAAATCGCTTAAGTCAATATGGTGCATATTGTGGCGTAATACAGGAACAGGGAACGAAGTCGTACAAGTATAATCATATGCAAGAGGAAAAGCTTCATAAAGGAAGCCCTCAAATAAACGGGGTATTTGAATATGTGTGTCACAAACAAAGTTTGGACAAGGAAATATTTTACAAGCAACTTTTTTCCAAAAAAGTATAATGCTTGGTCGAACCGAACACAAGTTAAAAATTAAAACTTTGAGCATGAAAGCGACTTAGCTGGTTAATGTGTTCGTCATTGATGACGCGGTCCGAGCATGATGCGGGACAAGGTTCCATCCCCCAAGCCGGTCCCGAGGTGGTGGAGCGGAGAGCTCGACACGCCGAAGTGGTGACATAGCACGGTCAATGCAGACCGGCAGAGTGACAACGAAGTCCCCGGATCATTTTCATGTGCACAAAAAATAGTGCAAACCGGAGATAATAGTAATAATAATAATTAAAAAAATCGTTGCATAACAAATAATTTATGCAAAGTGAGTAATAAAAGAAATATGGCCTGGCGCCGAAGTCAATGTCGATGCAGGGCGTCGGCGTGTTGCGGTAAAGGCGTGGCAAAGCCTGAATTCATAGGTCGGTCCGAGTTCCGGATGCGGCGTTCGCCGGACTATGTACGGAAACTGACCGAACAACCACGCGACCGTCGTTAATGCGGCCATCATTTGAGAGACCTGTGTACAGATGATGGACAAACTAGAGTAATAATTCCTTGGGAAAAATAAACCCAAACAAGCAAAAAATACTAGGATTAATAGCACCTGGTTTATTTGTTGTAGCAATCCAAAGAAAGGTGATTCCCAAAATTGGGACTCGATCCGCACACCCATTGCCTTATGGGCGATAAAGCAACGGTATGGCGATGCTGGCAAAGGTTGGCTCGCCGAGGCAAAGCCCTCGGTCCAGCTAACGTGACAGAGCTGGTCGGCTAGTGACGCCGAAGTCTCCGGAGTAGGTTGATGAAGAGATGGCGAAGCCCCCGGTCCAGCCGAGATGTCGAAGCCTCGATGTCAGCCGATGAGTCGAAGTAGGTCGGCGTGATGCACACCAGCTTGAAGAAGCAATAGTGCGGCCCTACCGATGCAGGTCGTGACATGGTCGATGCCGGCTTGATGAAGTGACCGTGCGGCGATGCCGGTATGCCCGCTCCGTGTAATCCGTTGGGCGGCGATGTTGGTGATGATTTATCCTTCGCGATGCCAGACTCTTGGTCGGCTTGCCGAGATGATGATCCGAAGAAGTTGAGCTCGGCTCAACAAAGTGACGACGTGTCTAGCGTAGGTCGGCAGCCTTGGAGAAATATCGCCGGACTGGTTTGACACCAGCATGATGATGAAGGCGACCTCAAGCGAGGCTTAAAAATTTACGGGCACGTGTTTAAAAACAACGGACAATACCCTAGAAGAGAATTCCTCTAAAAAGGTTGTCCAATGTCACGTTCATAAAGAAACACGGATTCGGGTCGGATCCGTATTCGCACAGAAAACAGATCCGAAAATTGATCCACTCATCAGAAGGTTCCCGGAGTTTGAACCGTCGGATCGAGCCGAAATTTGGAGGGGTGGTTGATATGGAAATTGCGCAGTAGATGAACGGTTGAATCTTCCAAAGGACCTCCGATCTAGGCTCTGGAGACCACGCCCTAAACTCATCCATATTCCCGTCCAGATTTGACAGGGATCCGGTATATCGTAGATTGTCGGAGATTCCTCCATCGGAAATCGACGAAATTTTGCATGGCTGTTGTAGGCTCAATTCCGCACAATTCCACCAAAAGGATCGTCAAAGCGATGCTCTAAGAGGTGGTGGAAGCGGATACAAGTTTGCTGTTTGGAAAAACAGCATGGTCGCCCGAGGGTAAATGTTGATGTTGAGCCCCCGAGCTCCATGGATGATTCCTCCATAATCTTGATAGAGATCGGAGTTGATGTTGATGAAGGCCCTCGTCCGAACATGACGATCGGAGATGGAGCACAGTCCTCGATCGAGCCAAGGTGACCAGTCGAGCCGGCGACGAAGATGCCGGTATCGTAGTTAACCTGCAGACGAGCCATCGATCCTTTTACCGATCACACAGCGGAACTCTCAATGAAAGCACCAATGTCGGTGTCAAAACCGGCGGATCTCGGGTAGGGGGCCCCGAACTGTGCGTCTGAGGCGGATGGTAACAGGAGGCAGGGAACATGATGTTTTACCCTGGTTCGGGCCCTCTTGATGGAGGTAAAACCCTAAGTCCTGCTTGATTTATTCTTGATGATATGAGTATTACAAGAGTTGATCTACCACGAAATCAGAGAGGCTAAACCCTAAAAGCTAGCCTATGGTATGATTGTATGTATATGATCTATTGACACTGGTAGAAAAAGGGCCTATAGTCCCGGTTCGTAAGGGCCTTTAGTCCCGGTTCCTGAACCGGGACTAAAGTGTCGGTACTAATGCCCCGACCCTTTAGTCCTGGTTCAATCCAGAACCGGGACTGATGGGCCTCCATGTGGGCAGTGCGCAGAGCCCAGTCAGGAGACCCTTTGGTCCCGGTTGGTGGCACCAACCGGGACCAATAGGCATCCACGCGTCAGCATTTCTGTGGCTGGGGTTTTTGTTTTTTTTGAAAGGGGGGGGGTTGGGGGTTTTGGGGGGTTAATTTAGGTGTTTCATATATTGTGTTAGCTAGCTATAATTAATAGAGAGAAGTGTCCTCTCTTATGTCCGTGCTTGGTCGACGCTACATACTATACATACGTATAGAGAGGACTAGACACGCTGGCTAGCTAGTAAGCAAACGAAGGAAACAGAAGATCGTGATGAACATATATGCATACAGAGAGAAGTGATATCGACCACCTCTCTTTCTCCGAGAGATTGGTCGAACAACAAGTTCTCGTATATCTATCTGACACTACCGGCTACATATATACAATAATTATCTCTTACAAATATAATCATACGGACTCAGGGTCCACATAGAATTCTCCGTTTTCAGGGATCACGTGGTCAAGAAAGAATGCCGCCAATTCCTCTTGAATTGCTCGCATGCGAGCTAGTGCTAGGAGTTCATCCCGCTTCCGAAACATCTAATTTAAAGAAGGGGGTCAATACATATATATATGAATGAATGAAACTCAACACAAATGATGGTAATAAAATAAAATTGTGAATGTTGTTATTTACGTACTTCATATTGTTCTTCAGTGTAGCCCCGCTCACGGGTCGTGTGGCGGATGGACTCACAAACATAGTATCCACAGAAATCATTCCCTTGTTCCTGCCACAACCACTTTACAAGAAATAGAGGTTAATCAAACTGATAAGCAAGAATGCCAAATGGTATTGATGAAACTAGCACTTGAATGACTAGTAGATGCGCTTAAAATGCTACTATAGTACTTACTTTTGGGTGTCTAAATTGCAGCTCCTTCGGCAGTCCCGGAGCTTTTCTGGTGAATTTTCTCCAAACCCTGCCGGAGAAAGAAAACAATTACTTGATATATCAGGAAATGAACAAAGTTGCTGATATGGTGGATAATGATCGATTTAACTTACTTCTCGAGTATTTGAGTCATGTCTGCATAGTCCTGGGGATCTTTTCGTCTTGAGTCTAAGACGGTTACTAGTCCCTGCTCAAGCTTAATATGTAGGAGAATATAGTGGAAACTGCACACGCATGCATAACTCATCAATTACATTACTATAACCTTGACTAATATATAAGGGAAACCGAATACGCACAAGACAGTAACACTCACTTGAAGTTGTAAGGAAAGAGTATTATATCTTTGTTTTGATTTATTACCAACGATCGTAGCAAGTTGGCCTCGGTATCTGCGGCATGCAATTTAACCCGAGTTGCATCTATGAGATATGTGTTAATGAACCCAATATCACCGACTTGTCTTTTCTTCAATTCGGCGATCTTTAGTCTGCATAATATAGTGAGGATGATTATAAATACATGCAATGAAAGAGCTAAGCTATATAGAGAAACTTAATGACAGAAGTAGTACTACTTACAGACAGTAGCAGGCGACCGTTGTTTTATCGAGGGCCAATTGATTGAAAAACTGATAGAACTCCTCAAATGGAACAGGCAACAGATCAATTCCAACGAGGTCATGCTCCTTTTTAACTTTCACATACAAAGTACTCCTCCCCCCAGAGTCTCTGCAGATTTTCATGTACCAATCATGCAATCTTCGCATCATCGTTGATAGAGATCTTTCATCTTTGACAAGAGGCTTCCCGTACTCGTATCTTTGTATCTGGATGTCCATGGGTTCATAATGTACTTCGTCGGGCAGGTAATCTGCAAGATTGCTATAACCGGGCACCATCCTCGGATCATTAGCGACGTTGTGGCTAGGCACCTTGAGCGGGGGGCACGATTGCTTCGCTTGTTCGCTGAGCTGGGCAATTTGTTTCCCAGCTCGTCGTTCTTTCAGCCTTTGATCAGTGACAGTACTTCCCGACCGCTCCGCTTCGGCAAATTCCTTTCCAATAATGCGGTCATAGTTTCCTTTCGGCGGATCAGACTTCGGTGGTTTTGTCAGGGCAGCCAGAGTGCGCTTCACTTTCACCCGATCTACCTTCTCCTCCGGAGGTGGATGTTTCTTTGCTTTCACCCCTTCAAAGAAGTTCCTCACTTCTTCTCGCGTGATCTGGGCATTCTCCTCCAGGGTCCTCTCATATGGTAACTTCTCTGGAGTCTTCAGAGAAGGACCGAATCTGTATGTCCTCCCGCCTCTGGTTGTACTGCTAGACGCCAACGAGAAGACGGAGAGGTTGCCTTCTTTACTTGCTTAAGAGGTGGAGGAGAAGGACTACGACGCGCCGGAGCAGCTGGAGCGGCGGCAGGTCTCTTCCGCCCTTGCTGACGAGGCGAAGAAGGAGGAGGCTGGCTGCTCGGGCGCGTCGGCGTAGGCGGAGAAGGAGGCGGAGTGCCGCCACGCGCCGGAGAAGGAGCCGGCCGAGGGCCCTGATCGTCACTCGCCGGAGGAGGAGGCGGTGGAGGCAGAGTGCTCTGACTTGCCGGAGGAGGAGGAGGAGGCGGAGGCGTCCAGTTCGGAAGGTTGATGAGCTCCTTCCGCCATAGGCATGGAGTCTTCAGAGCAGACCCCAGCTGAGTCTCCCCTTCACCGGTAGGGTGGTCAAGCTGGAGATCCTCAAATCCCTCCGTTATCTCATCCACCATCACCCTAGCATATCCTTCTGGAATCGGCCGGCAGTGAAAAGTTGCGCCAGGTTCAGTAGGATAAACAGAGCCAACAGCCGCCTTGACCTTCAAATTCATCCATTGCGTCATAAGGTGGCAATTTTGAGACTCCGTTATAGCATCCACGGGATAGGTGGCAGGAGCCGTCAAGGCATGCTCCGGCTGAAGCAGCTCGGTGGAAGCCACGCTGCTTCTGCGCTGAGATGGCGGGGTAGCTTCGGGGGAGGCTTCGGTAGTACGTTTGCTGCGATTTGCTTCTCGTTCCTCTATCGCGTCTAGCCTTGCTTGCAGCGCCTGCATTTGGGTCTGCTGCACTTTTTTCCTCCTCTCATGGGATTTGTAACCGCCTGCGTCCGGAAACCCAACCTTCCACGGAATGGAGCCTGGCGTGCCTCGTGTCCGTCCAGGGTGCTCAGGATTCCCGAGGGCCATTGTGAGCTCGTCGTTCTCTCTGTCTGGAAAGAACTTCCCTTGCTGCGCTACTTCGATATACTGCTTAAGCTTCCTGACTGGTATGTCCATTTGATCGTTCGTCCAAATGCACTTCCCTGTTACAGGGTCCAAGGTTCCGCCAGCCCCTAAGAACCAAGTCCGGCAACGGTCTGGCCAGCTAATTGTCTCTGGTTCGATCCCTTTATCAACCAGATCATTCTCAATCTTGGCCCACTTAGGCCGGGCTACGAGGTAGCCACCTGACCCCGTGCGATGGTGAAGCATCTTCTTCGCAGCATTTTGCTTGTTTGTCGCCGACATCTTCTTACTCTTTTCCGATGTCTTGTGGGCCACAAATGCGGGCCAGTGATCTCTGATCTTCTCATATCTGCCCTTGAATTCTGGTGTCTCATTATTTTCAACAAACTTATTCAGCTCTTTCTTCCACCTCCTGAATAGTTCTGCCATCCTCTTAAGAGAAAAAGACTTGATTAATTGCTCTTTAACTGGGTTCTCTGGATTATCCTCTGGCGGTAGGGTGAAATTTGACTTCAGCTCAGTCCAAAGATCATTTTTCTGCATATCATTGACATAAGACACCTCAGGGTCTTCTGTAGCCGGCTTAAACCATTGCTGGATGCTTATCGGGATCTTCTCCCTAACCAGAACCCCGCACTGAGCAACAAATGCGCTCTTTGTCCGGAGGGGTTCAATCGGTTGGCCGTCGGGCGCGATTGCTATGATCTCAAACTTTTCATCCGAGCTCAAGTTTTTCTTCGGGCCTCGTCTCTTTACTGAAGTTGTGCTCGATCCGGAGGGCTAGAAAAAAGAACAAAGACTTAATTAATATGTGTACATACCAAAACAATGAATGCATCAATCAGCTAGTCAGCATAGGCTTAACTAATATATATACCTGGCCAGACTCGGTTCGGTCACCGGAGCCATCATCACGGTCTCCTTCTTGCACCGGCATTGGGTCACCGGAGCCGTCCTCATGTTCTTCTTCTTGCACCGGCATTAGGTCACCGTAGCCAGCTTGTTCACCCTCTCCTTCCAGACCATCGGTTTCGTTGAGAAATAACGAGATGGCATCACTTCCTTCTGCGATTATGTCCCTCAACAACGCTTCTTTTGTTGCTTCGTCTAGGGCGGTGTCCATAGTTTCTACAAATATTTACAACATGGCAATTATTATTCAAACATGACAGATGGATATATTAGTGCCAAACATAGAACTAGCTACCTAATCATAGTAAGCTATCGGGAGGGGGTATATATCGACAACGACGACACTACATCTATGTCCCTCGACGACCCTCGTTCCTGATAAAAAAAAGAGGAAGAAGAAGAAAAAAAAGAGGAGAAGAAAGAATAGAGGAGAAGAACCCTCGAACCCTCGAACCATCGACGACCCTGGAACCCTCGACCCCTAGACGACCCTCTTCTTCCTCTCATGTTCGAGAGGATCGCCGAGGGGTCGGGAGGTTGCCCAGTGTCAAAGGATTCAACAAAACCATGTCTTCATCATTAGGTGAAAGTAACATGTGCATGATGGTACGAAGCTCTTCAAAGTTGTTCTGGAACGGAGTCCCAGATAGGATAATTCGCTTTTTGGTACAAAGTTCAGAAAGAGCCTTCCGAATATCGCTATTTGGAAGGCCTTTGCTGAATTTGTACCAAAAGGCGGATTATTCTATCCGGGACTCCATTCCAGAACAAATTTGCAGAACTTCGTACCAACATGCCCTGGTTACTTCCGGCTAATGATGAAGGCATGGATTTCTTCAATACTTTGACACTAGGAAACCTCTCTCGACCCCTCGGCGATCCTCGACCCCTCGAACCCTCGACGACCCTGGAACCCTTGACCCCTAGACGACCCTGCTGGAACCCTCGACCCTCGAACCTATAGAACCCTCGAACCCTCGACCCTGAAACCCTCGACCCTTGACCCCTTAACGACCCTCGACCCTCTATTTACTCTTCTTCTCCACTATTCCTTTCTTCCTTCTCCTCTTCTTTTTCTTCTTTTTTCTTCTTCTTATTTATTTCTCCTCTTCTTTTCCTCTCCTCTTCTTCTTTCTTTCCTCTTCTTATTTTCTTCTTTCCTATCCTTCTTTTTCTAAAATTGTAATTTTTGCATATATAAAACTTTTCTAAAATTGTAACTTTCTATATAAAAATTTCCTATCGGGAGGGGGAGAAGATCAAAGAAAAAAAAGAAGAAAAAAAAGAGGAGAAGAAGAAAGGAATAGAGGAGAAGAAGAAAAAATAGAAAAAAAATTCTATTTTTTATTCTTCTCCTCTATTCCTTTCTTCTTCTCCTCTTCCTTTTCTTCCTCTCTTCGTCTTCTCCTTCTTCTTATCCTTCTTTCTCTACTTATTTTCCTTTTCCTTATTTTACCTTTTCCTCTCCACTAACATAAAATGCACTAACCTAAAATGCAACAAACATAAAATGCACTAACAGAAAAAAAACATCATCATATCATCAACAGAAAAAAAAACATCATATCATCAACAGAAAAAAAACATCATCATATCATCAACATCATCATATCATCAACCTAAAGGGCGCCGGCGCGGGGCGACGACGGGCTCGGGGCGGCGACGACGATGACGAACGGCCTGGGGGCGTCGGGGCGAATGGTAGCGGTTGGCCAAAATTTCACAAGTGGTGGCTTATATAGCCAGAGCAATGGTCCCGGTACGTGCTACGACCCGGGACTAATGCCCCCTTTAGTCCCGGTTGGTGCGACGAACCGGGACCAATGGCCTTGTACTGCATCGCTAGCTAAAGTTTAGTCCCACATCGCTAGCTGAAGGGCGCCGACACTTGTTTATAAGCGCTGCTGTGCCTCCCCATTCGAGCTCCTCTCTAATGCAGGCTTTCGGGCCTAAACTTGTTACTGCCTGTGGGCCTATTGGGCCTCTGCGGGCCTGAATCCTGGCCCATGTAGGGTTTCTAGTCGTATTCAGGCCATGGAGGCCCAGTAGGTGGCATTTTTTTTGGTTTTTTCTTTTTTATTTCTACATTTTTTTGGTTTTTTATTTTTTATTTCTACTTAAAACTAAATACTTACAGTTTTTTAGTGATTTCTTTTTGCTTTTAGGTCACAAAAATTATAAACTTTCTGTTAGTGCCATTAGTTTTAAATTTTGAATAGTTTAAATTTGAATTTTTAAAAATTTGTGTGAATCACTAGTTTATGAATAACTTTACTATAAAAATAGAATTTTTTTTCTATTTATTTTTTATTTATACTTACAACTAAATACTTATAGTTTTTTAGTGATTTCTTTTTGATTTTAGGTCACAAAAATTATAAACTTTCTGTTAGTGCCATTAGTTTTAAAATTTTGAATAGTTTAAATTTGAATTTTATAAAATTTGTGTGAATCAATAGTTTATGAATAACTTTACTATAAAAATAGAATTTTTTTTCTTCTTTGCTATTTATTTTTTTATTTATACTTACAATTAAATACTTATAGTTTGATTTTAGGTCACAAAAATTATATTCTTTTTGCTATTGAAGAATATTATAGTTTTATTTTAGTTGATCATAACATAATATTTTAATTGATTGTTTTTATTTTCATAAAAGTTTTGTAGTTCATTCTGTTTTCTATTAATTCATTATTTGAGCTAAATGACTCTGAAATTGGAAAGCATTTCAAAATGAACTCTGAAATGGTTGAAAGTTGGCATGGTATCATAATTTCACCCACATAGCATGTGCATGTACAAAACGGACAATGGTAGCATGTTCGTCTATTACAAATTTGGCATGGTATCATCATAATAGCTGCGGGAGAAAGTCTTCACTTTTTCTTCGCTTGTGTCATTTGCTTATTGCGCCGTAACCATGGATAATCTTCATTGTTTATCAGGATGCTTGGGTCAGCCTTGACATTGAAGGGAGGAATTTCATGAAACTTTTCATAATCTTCAGACATGTCTGTCTTGCCGTCCACTCCCAGGATGTCCCTTTTTCCTGAAAGAACTATGTGGCGCTTTGGCTCATCGTATGATGTATTCGCTTCCTTATCTTTTCTTTTTCTCGGTTTGGTAGACATGTCCTTCACATAGATAACCTGTGCCACGTCATTAGCTAGGACGAACGGTTCGTCAGTGTACCCAAGATTTTTCAGATCCACTGTTGTCATTCCGTACTGTGGGTCTACCTGTACCCCGCCGCCTAACAGATTGACCCATTTGCACTTAAACAAAGGGACCTTAAAATTAGGTCCGTAGTCAAGTTCCCATATGTCCACTATGTAACCATAATATGTGTCCTTTCCGCTCTCGGTTGCTGCATCAAAGCGGACACCGCTGTTTTGGTTGGTGCTCTTTTGATCTTGGGCGATCGTGTAAAATGTATTCCCATTTATCTCGTATCCTTTGTAAGTCAATACAGTCAAAGATGGTCAACAAGTACAACTCATCACAAACAGTGTTGTCACCTCTGAGACGTGTTTCCAACCAACTGCTGAAAGTCCTGATGTGTTCACATGTAATCCAGTCGTCGCACTGCTCCGGGTGTTTGGAGCGCAGACTGTTCTTGTGTTCATCGACATACGGGGTCACCAAGGTAGAGTTCTGTAGAACTGTGTAGTGTGCTTGAGACCAAGAATATCCGTCCCTACATATTATTGAGTCTCTTCCAAGAGTGCCTTTTCCAGTCAGTCTCCCCTCATACCGCGATTTAGGGAGACCTATCTTGTTAAGGCCAGGAATGAAGTCAACACAAAACCCGATAACATCCTCTGTTTGATGGCCCATGGAGATGCTTCCTTTTGGCCTAGCGCGGTTACGGACATATTTCTTTAGGACTCCCATGAACCTCTCAAAGGGGAACATATTGTGTAGAAATACGGGCCCAGGATGACAATCTCGTCGACTAGATGAACTAGGACGTGCGTCATGATATTGAAGAAGGATGGTGGGAACACCAGCTCGAAACTGACAAGACATTGCGCCACATCACTCTTTAGCCTTGGTACGATTTCTGGATCGATCACCTTCTGAGAGATTGCATTGAGGTATGCACATAGCTTCACAATGGCTAATCGGACGTTTTCCGGTAGAAGCCCCCTCAATGCAACCGGAAGCAGTTGCGTCATAATCACGTGGCAGTCATGAGACTTTAGGTTCTGAAACTTTTTCTCTGGCATATTTATTATTCCCTTTATATTCGACGAGAAGCCAGTCGTGACCTTCATACTGAGCAGGCATTCAAAGAAGATTTCTTTCTCTTCTTTCGTAAGAGCGTAGCTGGCAGGACCTTTATACTGCTTCGGAGGCATGCCGTCTTTTTCGTGCAAACGTTGCAGGTCCTGTCGTGCCTCAGGTGTATCTTTTGTCTTCCCATACACGCCCAAGAAGCCTAGCAGGTTCACGCAAAGGTTCTTTGTCATGTGCATCATGTCGATTGAGGAGCGGACCTCTAGGTCTTTCCAGTAGGGTAGGTCCCAAAATATAGATTTCTTCTTCCACATGGGTGTGTGTCCCTCAGCGTCATTCGGAACAGCTAGTCCACCGGGACCCTTTCCAAAATTACGTAGTGTAAATCATTGACCATAGCAAGCACGTGATCACCGGTGCGCATGGCGGGCTTCTTCCGGTGATCTGCCTCGCCTTTGAAATGCTTGCCTTTCTTTCGACATTGATGGTTGGTCGGAAGAAATCGACGATGGCCCAAGTACACATTCTTCCTGCATTTGTCCAGGTATATACTTTCAGTGTCATCTAAACAGTGCGTGCATGCGTGGTATCCTTTGTTTGTCTGTCCTGAAAGGTTACTGAGAGCGGGCCAATCGTTGATGGTCACGAACAGCAACGCCTTAAGGTTAAATTCCTCCTGTCTGTGCTCATCCCACGTACGTACACCGTTTCCATTCCACAGCTGTAAAAGTTCTTCAACTAATGGCCTTAGGTACACATCAATTTCGTTGCCGGGTTGCTTAGGGCCTTGGATGAGAACTGGCATCATAATGAACTTCCGCTTCATGCACATCCAAGGAGGAATGTTATACATACATAGAGTCACGGGCCAGGTGCTGTGATTGCTGCTCTGCTCCCCGAAAGGATTAATGCCATCCGCGCTTAAAGCAAAACATACATTCCTTGGGTCCTTTGCAAACTCATCCCAGTACTTTCTCTCGATTTTTCTCCACTGTGACCCGTCAGCGGGTGCTCTCAACTTCCAATCTTTCTTTTGGTTCTCATTGTGCCATCGCATCAACTTGGCATGCTCTTCGTTTCTAAACGGACGTTTCAACCGTGGTATTATAGGAGCATACCACATCACCTTCGCAGGAACCCTCTTCCTGAGGGGCTCGCCGTCAACATCACCAGGGTCATCTCGTCTGATCTTATACCGCAACGCACCGCATACCGGGCATGCGTTCAGATCCTTGTATGCACCGCGGTAGAGGATGCAGTCATTAGGGCATGCATGTATCTTCTCCACCTCCAATCCTAGAGGGCATACGACCTTCTTTGCTGCGTATGTACTGTCGGGCAATTTGTTATCCTTTGTCAGCCACAGCATTCTCTGCCTTCCACTGCAGCAATTCCAGTACGGTACCGAGCTTTGTGTTGCCATCTTCGCAATTGGGGTATAACCCTTTTTTGTGATCCTCTAACATGCGATCGAACTTCAGCTTCTCCTTTTGACTAATGCATTGCGTCCTTGCATCGACAATGACCCGGCGGAGATCATCATCATCGAGCACATCGTCTGGTTCCTCTTGATCTTCAGCAGCTTCACCCGTGGCAGCATCATTGGGCACATCGTCTGGTTCCTCTTGATCTTCACCAGCTCCCCCCGTTGCAGCATCACCGTATTCAGGGGGCACATAGTTGTCATCGTACTCTTCTTCTTCGCCATCTTCCATCATAACCCCTATTTCTCCGTGCCTCGTCCAAACATTATAGTGTGGCATGAAACCCTTGTAAAGCAGGTGGGAGTGAAGGATTTTCCGGTTAGAGTAAGACCTCGTATTCCCACATTCAGTGCATGGACAACACATAAAACCATTCTGCTTGTTTGCCTCAGCCGCATAGAGAAACTCATGCACGCCCTTAATGTACTCGCGGGTGTGTCTGTCACCGTACATCCATTGCCGGTTCATCTGCGTGCATTATATATAATTAAGTGTCCAAATTAATAGAAGTTCATCATCACATTAAAACCAAAGTGCATACAATAGTTCTCATCTAACAACATATAGCTCTCCAGAGCATCTAATTAATTAAACCATACATTGAAACTATGTAAAACATTTCAATGCGAAAACAAATGCGATCATAATCGCAACCAAGGTAACAATTGATCCAACGGCATAATGATACCTAGCCTCGGTATGAATGGCATATTTTCTAATCTTTCTAATCTTCAAGCGCATTGCATCCATCTTGATCTTGTGATCATCGACGACATCCGCAACATGCAACTCCAATATCATCTTCTCCTCCTCAATTTTTTTTATTTTTTCCTTCAACAAATTGTTTTCTTCTTCAACTAAATTTAACCTCTCGACAATAGGGTCGGTTGGCATTTCCGATTCACATACATCCTAGATAAATAAAATCTATGTCACGTTGGTCGGCATAATTTTCATAAATAATAAATGAACCAAGAGTTATAAAGATAATATACATACCAAATCCGAATCATAGACAGGACGAGGGCCGACGGGGGCGGATACCAAAACCATCGCACTATATAAGATGCAATAATAAATGTAAGAAAATGATACAAGTATCTATCTAAACATACAAGTAAGAATATTTTTACTTTCAGAAAGAAGATAAGAACAAGAGGCTCACCACGGTGGTGTCGGTGATGAGATCGGCGCGGGTGATCGACGGTGGTGAAGACGGGGACGGGGCGTGACGGACCGCTAAATCTAGACAAATCTCGAGGAAAATGGAGCTTGGAGGTCGAGCTTCGAGAGGAGAAATCTTAAGTAGTGTGGCTCGGGCATTCCATCGAACACCTCATGTGCATAGGAGGTGAGCTAGAGCACCACAAAGTCCTCTCCCCCTCGGCCAGAAAAAACAGAGCACTGTGCTCTGCTCTTGCGCGAGGGGGTATATATAGGCACCTCATTGATCCCGGTTGATGACATGAACCGGGACTAAAGGGAAGCCTTTGGTCCCAGTTCAAGCCACCAACTGAGACCAATGGTGGTGGGCCAGGAGCGAGGCCCATTGGTCCCGGTTCGTCCCACCAACCGGGACCAAAAGGTCCAGACGAACCGGGACCAATGGCCCACGTGGCCCGGCCGGCCCCCTGGGCTCACGAACCGGGACCAATGCCCACATTGGTCCCGGTTCTAGACTGAACCGGGACTAATGGGCTGAGCCGGCCTGGACCATAGCCCTGTTTTCTACTTGTGTGACTAGCCTGGCCTCGGTTTATATAATGCACCGGAGGCCTAGGATAACAAGATTCCTAGCCGAATACGCCGGTGGGGAGGAGTTGTTGTCTTGATCACCAAGTCTTGTAGAATCCTCCATGTATGCAGCAGCTGTCTGAACTGGCCCATGAAAATACGGCCATGGGGTCCTCGGCCCAATCTAACAGATCGGTAGATGACGTGGTGAGTACTCCCTAGTCCAGGACACCGTTAGTGCCTCAAAGTTTCTACCGGAGAATCACAACGAAAACGTGTACCAACCCCTATGCATAGGTTCATGGGCGGAACCCGCAAGTTGATCACCAAAACATACATCAAGTGAATCACGTGATATCCCATTGTCACCACAGATACGCACGACAAGACATACATCAAGTGTTCTCAAATCATTAAAGACTCAATCCGATAAGATAACCTCAAAGGGAAAACTCAATTCATTACAAGAGAGTAGAGGGGGAATAAACATCATATGATCCAAATATAATAACAAAGCTCGCGATACATCAAGATCGTGCCAAATCAAGAACACGAGAGAGAGGGATCAACCACATAGCTACTAGTACATACTGAGGGAGTCCTGGATTAGGGGGTGTTCGGATAGCCGGACTATACCTTCAGCCGGAGTCCTGGACTATGAAGATACAAGATTGAAGACTCCGTCCCGTGTCCGGAAGGGACTTTCCTTGGCGTGGAAGGCAAGCTTGGCGATACGGATATGAAGATCTCCTACCATTGTAACCGACTTTGTGTAACCCTAACCCTCTCCGGTGTCTATATAAACCGGAGGGTTTTAGTCCGTAGGACAACATACACATCAACAATCATACCATAGGCTAGCTTCTAGGGTTTAGCCTCCTAGATCTCGTGGTAGATCTACTCTTGTACTACCCATATCATCAATATTAATCAAGCAGGACATAGGGTTTTACCTCCATCGAGAGGGCCCAAACCTGGGTAAAACTTCATGTCCCTTGTCTCCTGTTACCATCCATCCTAGACGCATAGTTCGGGACCCCTACCCGAGATCCGACGGTTTTGACACCGACATTGGTGCTTTCATTGAGAGTTCCTCTATGTCTTCGCCATCAGGAAGGATGCCTCGCCCGTTTTTAAAGACGGCACCCTTGCTAAGGGAACTTTGGCTGTCGACCAAACCCTCCGGCTAGATGGTTTTCTTATGACCGCCTGTTCGGCTTCTGCGCCGATGATGACCTCTCGAGCCATCGAAAACAATCTTCATGTCAGCTCGGAACTCGCCGAGCAGTTAGATCCAATGGAGCTTTCCTCCATAAACGAGCTCTTGGATCGCTTCGCCGCCCTAGGAGTCGCTACGGATTACGACCAGATTGGGCCTAAAACCGATCTGAGAGAGATTAACTCTCGCCAAGTCACCCATCACGTTGCCGTGGTAGAGGGACAGTGCGGCGACCCTTCATCTATTTTAAGGACTCGCTACGTCCGGATTCCCGATCCCTCCAAGCCGGATACATGCGGAGGGGAGGATATCACTCAAGACCTAAACTTAGAGTCAGGCGACGGGCTGGATTCATTAGACAACATCCAGGAATCCAAATTTTCCAGTTCGGAAAACCCTCGGCCTCTGAGCCTTAGATGGGGTGAGGCTTCGGATTTGATTCCACCCACCCACCCCAACATAAGCAATCTATCCAAAATCAGGCAAGAACCCGATGAAATAGTACATCATTACTGGGCCAGATTCCTCCTGGTTAAGAACAGGCTAAGGGACTGCCGCGAGGAAGACGCAATCTCAATCTTCTGCAATAATTGCACGGACAAGGGAATACTCAACGCCATAAGTCGCCACGATATTACACGCTTCGCTGACTTGGCGTCCATTGTACGAAAGTACTGTGCGATGGAAAGCGCCTGGAAAACCGAAATAAATTTTTGGGACAATCCGGCCCTGAATACAAACCTAGTCCGAAATAAAAGGGTGCATCATCACCAGTCACCCGGGTCAAGCACTAAAAAGCAAAAACCCTCTACAGGGCACGGAACCGTACTGGAAGGATGGCTTAATGGACCCTGTAAAATTCATAGTACAGAGGACGCCACACCAACTCACAGCCTCAGAGCATGCTGGATACTCCGGCAGGTGGCCAAAATTGGCGAAAATCTCCTAATTCCGGAGAACACAGAAAGCCACCCCAGAGACACCAATACGGTATTAACAGTCTTCGAGACTTTCGCATCAAATAATATGCGAAAAAGGACACTCCGCAGCCTTACCGAATTCTACCAAGTAGCAACAATAAACCCATGGAGTGACACGGCTATTACCTTTAACGCCAGTGATGAACCTAAATTCTGAACAGCCCGAGCACCAGCCGCGTTGGTCCTCAGTCCAATAGTGGACGGCTTTCGTCTTACCAAGGTACTCATGGACGGAGATAGCAGATTAAACCTCATTTATGAGGAGACCCTTCAAAAAATGGAAATAGACTGGAACCGCATTGAGCGAAGCAGCACAACCTTTAGAGGAATAATCCCCAGTCGAGAAGCGCGCTGTACAGGAAAAATCACACTAGATGTGGTGTTCGGCACGCCGGATAATTACAGGTCCGAAGAGGTCACGTTCCAGGTGGCTCCGTTCAGCAGCAGTTATCACGCTCTGCTAGGGCGGGAAGCGTTTACAATCTTCCAGGCAATACCCCATTACGGGTACATGAAGCTCAAGATGCCCGGGCCTAACGGGATCATCACTCTCGCTAGTGATCTGGACAAAGCACTCCGCGCCGAAAACAAGACAGCCGCACTGGCCCTCGAGGCACTATCCGAAGCCCTAGCGGCTGAGGAGCTGACTGCGCTGCACTCTACGGTGAATAGGGACGATGTGGTACTCGACAAAAGATTCAAGTCCACCTCCTTTAAACCGGCAGACGAAATAGTGAAATTCCAAGTCCATCCAACGGACCCCAATAAAATAGCTTCCATCGGGGCACAGTTAAACCCTGATGTCGACGCCGCATTGTGAGAGTTCCTACGAGAGAACTGGGACATTTTCGCCTGGCACCCTTCAGACATGCCAGGAATCCCACGCAGGCTGGCCGAGCATAGCTTAAATATCCAAACAGGATTTAAACCTGTCAAACAGGCTCTTCGACGTTTTTCCGAACCTAAGAGACAGGCCATGGGAGAGGAGCTAGCAAAGCTATTGGAGGCCGGATTCATCAGAGATATAAAACATCTGGACTGGCTAGCAAACCTGGTGATGGTACCAAAGAAGGACAAATCCCGGCGCTTGTGTGTTGATTTTAAAGACCTTAACAAGGCTTGCCCAAAGGATCCCTTCCCCCCCCCCCTCGCATCGATCAAATTATCGACGCTACCGCAGGACACGATTCGTTGTGTTTCCTCGACGCATATTCTGGCTACCATCAAATCAAGATGGCAGAACCAGACCAAGCCGCAACGGCATTTATCACACCATACGGGCCATTCTGCTTCAACACGATGCCCTTCGGGCTCAAAAACGCCGGCGCAACATATCAGCGCATGATTCAGACATGTCTGGCAAGCCAGATCGGCAAAACAATGGAGGCATATGTAAATGATGTGGTCGTCAAAACAAGGCATGTTGAATCTCTAGTAGACGACTTGAGGCTCACATTTGATAACCTCCGAACATACGACATCAAGCTCAACCTGGAAAAATGCGTTTTCGGCGTTCCAGCCGGAAAGCTCTTGGGCTTCATTGTATCCGGTAAAGGAATTGAAGCAAATCCAGCCAAGATCCGAGCTCTGTCGCAACCGGATATCCCAAAGGACCTCAAACAAATACAAAACTTAACCGGATGCGTGGCGGCTCTAAGCCGCTTTATCTCCCGCTTGGGAGAAAAGGCCCTATCCCTTTACCGCCTCCTTCGGCGCATCGAACACTTCAAATGGACGGATGCAGCCACGGCCGGACTCGACGAAATAAAAGCCATACTGGCAACAAACCCAGTCCTGGCCGCGCCAAATATTGGCGAACCAATGCTATTATACATTGCAGCAACACATCAGGTTGTAAGCGCAGTGCTCGTCGTCGAACGAGAAGCGGACGGACACAAATTCCCCCTTCAAAAGCCGGTCTATTATGTGTCCACTGTCCTCACTCCCTGCAAATCACGGTACCCGCATTATCAAAAGATCGCGTACGCGGTATTCATGGCAACCCGGAAGCTACGACACTACTATCAAGAGTGTTCAATAACAGTAGCCTTGGAAGTACCACTTAGCGATATTATAAACAACCGTGACGCAACGGGCCGGATTGCAAAATGGGCCATTGAGCTCCCCCCGTTCGACATAACTTATAAGCCACGATGAGCCATCAAGTCACATGTCTTGGCCGACTTCATCGCAGAATGGACGGAGGCCGAACTCCCTAAAGAGTATGGCACATATTCAAATTGGATCATGCATTTCGACGGCTCCAAGATGTTGGCCAGACTGGGGGCTCACGTCGTTTTGACGTCCCCCACAGGAGACACAGTTCAATACATACTACAGATTATGTACATGGACTCCAACAATGCAGCCAAATATGAGGCCCTTTTACATGGTCTCCAGATGGCAGTATCCATGGGCATCCAACGCCTAGAGGTGCGCGGGGACTCGAACCTCGCAATATCCCAAATAAATGGAGACTTCGATGCCAAGGATCCAAAAATGGCAGCTTACCGCAACGTCGTCCTAAAAATGTCAGCTCGGTTCGAGGGGCTTGAATTTCACCATATAGCCCGGGAAAATAATCAGGCGGCAGATGTCCTGGCACGCATCGGTGCAAAACGCGATGTAGTCCCCCCCAACATCTTCTTGGAAAGGCTATTCAAGCCATCCGTAGCATGGGAAGGGGAGCCGAAAAATAACAGCCCGGACCCAACTGCACTGCCCGACACCGAACATTCTGACACAATCGGAGGCTCTGCCAATGAGATAACACCTTCAGCCCACGTAATAATGGTCGTCATCGCCCCATGGACAGAACCATTCCTTGCCTACCTTACTAGGCAGGAACTCCCTGAGGACCAAAATGAGGCACGCTGCATAGTGCAGCGATCCAAAGCCTGCAGAGTCCACGAGGGAGAGCTTTATAAGAAAAGCACTACCGGAGTCCTTCAAAGGTGCATCTCCGAAGAGGAGGGGCGGAACCTCCTGGCTGAAATTCATGCCGGACTCGGCGGTCATCACGCTGCAGCCTGGTCCCTTGTAAGCAAGGCCTTCCGTACAGGCTTTTATTGGCCGACGGCCCGGGCAGACGCTCAGGACTTAGTCCAACGATGCACCGGTTGCCAGCTCTTTGCAAACCAAAGCCATATGCCACCCACCGCCCTCCAAACTATCCCCATTACTTGGCCCTTCACGGTCTGGGGGCTTGACATGGTTGGACCCCTTAAAGGCGGAACCTACAAGCAAAAATACTTACTGGTCATGGTGGATAAGTTCACCAAATGGATAGAAGCCAAGCCTGTTAAGACGGCCGAATCCGGACCGGTGATAGACTTTATATCCGGGGTTGTACACCATTACGGTGTCCCCCACAGCATCATCACTGATAACGGCACGAACTTCACGACCGACAAGGTAAAACTCTGGTGCAAAAACATGGGCATCAAGCTTGATTATGCTTCCGTCTATCACCCACAAACTAACGGCCAGGTTGAACGTGCAAATGGTCTTATCATGAGCGGCATCAAACCCAGATTAGTGCGGTCCCTCAAGGAATCTAACATGCACTGGGTAGAGGAGCTCGACTCCGTACTCTGGGGGCTGCGGACCACGCCGAATCGCACCACCGGATACACACCATTCTTTATGGTGTACAACGCAGAGGCAGTTTTGCCTTGCGACATAATTCATGACTCACCTCGAGTGCGCATGTACGAAGAAAGAGAAGCCGAGCTCAATCGGCAGGACAGCTTGGATGCATTGGAGGAGGAGCGTGCCGTGGCAAAAGCCCGTTCCGTATTCTATCAACAGCAGGCTCGAAGATACCAAAGCAGAGAAGTACGGGCCAAAAATTACAACGTTGGCGAATTAGTTCTACGACTACCGGACAAGAAAAAGGACAAACTCAAGCCCAAGTGGGAAGGTCCCTTCATAATTGACCAAGTCCTGACTGGTGCAGCGTACCACCTGCGGGATGCATCGGATAACCGACTCGAGCCAAACCCATGGAACGCAGCCCGTCTCCGAAGATTCTATGCCTAGCACCGGACTCTGTGTTCGTCTCCTTCCTCTGTCCATTTTTTATATATTTTCTGTCTTACATTTCTCTTCTCTCTCTCTCTCTCTTATAGCCTTTAAAGGCTCATAAAGTGACGCGCTATCCGCGCTTAAACCTGGGGGCTTCTTTAAACAGAAGCTTATTCATACGGGCTTCATGCCCAACACATGTGTCACACTTCCACATGTACCTTTTATTCACCATTATATGCATCGATATGACTTAAGTTTTGGCCAAGCTGGGTTGCCTGGCTCCTGTGCTTACCCCTACATTCCCGATTGTTCGGCTAGGTGGTAAAGGGAGCACCTCTGCGATTGTTACTGCCGGGTCAGCCGGACGTGTACCTCAGACTGGGTGAAGCCGAAAGCTAGCATTCTTAATGGAATATTCGGTCGGTGAACTAAAGATAATCTTTTTTTATTTTTATCTATACGCCCCCAGATGTTTTTCCTGCGTTTCTTTTCGCAGCATGGACATGCACCTTAGGGCATGCCTCCTAGGGAAAGGAACCCCTAACGGAACTATTCTCCCTGGAAGATGTTTCTTACTAACCATGTAATATAACATAACTAGTCGGGCACTTGTCTGTTCAAGCCCTAATGACCCCTACGCCTGGTCTCCATGCATTCCCCGGTTCCTATATAACCGCACGGGAATTCAAGCACACTCCGGACCGTCAGGTCCCGAGGTTGAAGCGAAAAGGTCGGCCATGACAAATGATCTACAATCCGGCTAGAAGGCATTATAAATGTCAATTAAAATTACATAGTCATTTTGACTGATTGTATTCCTCTTCAATACCATCTAACAGGCTGTCTAATTTACAGTCCTGCTGGGAATACTTTGCGGCCAACTCTACTTGGCCGTATACTAAGCTTACAGGGATCTCCTTCCCATCGCGCCCTACAGGACCGACCTCGGCCATGTGGTTGGGGTCAGCCTCTGCGTACCGCGTCTTCACCATGGCCCAGGCCTCCCTAGCGCCTTGACGGCAGACTGATATCTTCCACAATCGGAAGCGCCGCCGTGCTCCCTTTAGCTTCTCCGCAAGCTCTCCAAGACCTTCGGGCATGGAGACGGATGGCCACAGGGCCTAGGCGACGCCTTGCATCGCCTGCCGAACTCGATCGAGCAGTTGCGAGAGCTCGGGAAGAAGGTCACCCGTAGAACTGGGCATCTCCTCTGCAGGACGACCTGTTAGCACACCTACAGACATTGCTCTGTTAGTCGACTTCCCCGCCGAACTTTCTTTCAAAAGGTTTGTTCAAGCACTTACTAAATATGCCGCGCCGAAGCCGCTGATTCTCCTTCATGGAGTCTGACAGCTGGGCACAAACATCTTTCAGCTCGACGCCCAGCTTGGTGTTGGCATCTTGGAGATCGTTCTTCTCCCACCTCACCTTTGTCAGCACCTTCTCACCAGCCTTTAGCTGGCGTAGGAGGTGTTGCCTTTCTAGATTCAATCCGGCACCATCTGCAATTTCATTTGTCAGATTCGCACCAATGCCGTGCTTTGCAAAATACTTATCTTTTGAAGTGTATATTACCAGAGGGGGTCTCCTTGGGCTCCCCTGCCGCGGCTAGTGCGGCCTCAAGTTGGGCTTTGCACTCTTCCAGCTCCTTGGACAGTAGGGAGTTCTTTTCTGTAAGAACCTACATAACAAATGATCCTTAAATCAGTTATTCTAACTGTTTCAAGTCTCGGGGGTTACTGGTATATATATATATAATTACCAGAATTTTCTTACCCGTATGTCTTTTACATACTACTCTGTGGCTCTAGCTAGACCATTTTGAGTGGCACGGAGGTATGCATCTCCCGAGTTGAAGGCATCTAACGCCCCTTGGGAGAAACAAGCATCGTGAAGAATTGTCCGGCGACGCCTGTGGTTGATGGCACTCTCCACCTCAGAGTTAGTGGCAGACAACCCGTCCACATCCTCCATCGGAGGAGCGTCTGGTGCGCGCCTTGCGTTCGCCTCCGCATCCGGACCAGGCTTTGGAGCCTGGCTGGTGGAGGCGCGATTGGCAGCCCCTCCAGATATAGTCCGGCGAGGTCTCTTTGTCCTGAAAAGAGCGCAAGTGTCAATATGCCTCGAAACTATAACACCTGGGATAAGGGGGCGCGCCATACCTTTGCACTGACGCCTCGGTCCGGACTGCACTTCTTTTTTGCCCGCAGGGCCCTACGGCCCCTCGTTGGCTTGTCGCTGCAGGTTCGGCCTTCCGCCTTAAAAACCTCCCCTGCAAAGTTCGGTTGCAATCAGGAAACTGAACACGAGTGGGCGGACACCTATTCGGGGTACTGGGACTTCGATCTCAGGTACCTGGGGTGTCAGGATTAGCCCTGGGTAATCGGCCGTAATGGCCACCAAGGCGTTATCCTTGCTCAATTGATGGAACACTCCATCAATCAGCTCCACAGATATGTCCGGATCCTCTTGAGAGGCCGGGTCGAGGGACCGTCCTGGGTCCTCGGGTTGTGTAGGAGGGCTTCTTATTTCCTTAATAGCCCGGCACAGTTCCTGCATTAAACTCGTCAGACTGATGGGAATACAAAACAGATGGAGAAGTAAATACGGCCGCTTACCCAGCTCGGGGGATTGTGCACGGAGAATCCACCCTGGGGGTTAACGCGGAGAAATTCCTCCTCTTATCCCTTATACAAAGTGGACAAGATCTTTAGTAGAGCGGCAGCTGAATCCGGCCCCTTACGACCGTAGCGGGTGGCGTCGTCCTCTCCGTTGAAGTCCCACATGGGGTGGCTTCTATACTGAAGCGGCTCCACCAACCGCATAATGCATTCGGCCATAACCCCGATCATGGATAGTCCGGAATGGGCTAACAATCTTATTCGGCCCATCAGGTAAATGATGTCCCTGTCACTTTCCCTCTGAGGGCTCCGTGGGCGCCAGCTTAGGCGCTTCTTTAAGGGAGCACTGTTGAATTCAGGGAGGCCAATCCGGACAGGATCTGGCAGCGGGACGTCTTCTATATAAAACCACTCTGAGGGCCAATCTTCGGATGCCTTCTTTGGGGTTCCGGACAGATATCCGGTCCCGGCGATGCGCCACACTTCGGCTCCGCCCACTTGATACATTGACCCCTTCTTGGAACGGGGCACGAGGCAAAATAGCTCCTTCCACAGTCCGAAATGAGCTTCAACACCCAAGAACAGCTCGCAAAGGGCTACAAAGCCCGCGATGTGCAATGCTGAGGCAGGCGTGAGATGATGTAGCTGGAGGCCGTAGAACTCTAGCAGCCCCCGGAGAAATGGGTGGATTGGAAATCCAAGCCCCTTATTAAGTAAGGGACGAGGCACACCCGCTCTCCTTTGGAGAGATTAGGGGCATTCTCTGCTTGCTCTCCGCCGTTGTAGACGGCAAGACCGGCTCGAACCGGGACCATATAGGCTGGGGGGGAGAAATCCCTTGGTCTGGAGCGTCACTAGCTCGCTATGCGGGATGGAACATCTCTCCTAATATCCAGGCTTAGGGCTGGAAGGGCGAGGGGAGGAGTTGCGACGGCTGGCCATGGTGAGATGGACCTTTGTCGGATGCGCTCTGATGAATACTCGCGGAGGGGAGAAGGTGTGGATTGGATCTAAATCCTCATCCCCTTAAATAGGGCAGCTCATTTACACGGCTAGGGGTGTGAATGTAAAAACACTCAGACTTTTCATATTCGTTCGACATGTGGGAAGCGGCCATTATTGGGCGCAGAAGCCAAGGAGCACAAACATCTACAAGAAACCGGACTTTATTCAACAGGTACACGGAATTTGGAGGAGAACCCGCCTTGCAATGCCGAAGACAATCTGCGTGCCGGACTCATCATCATTGAAGCCTGGTTCGTGGGCTACTGAGGGAGTCCTGGATTAAGGGGTGTTCGGATAGCCGGACTATACCTTCAGCCGGACTCCTGGACTATGAAGATACAAGATTGAAGACTCCGTCCCGTCTCCGGAAGGGACTTTCCTTAGCGTGGAAGGCAAGCTTGGCGATACGGATATGAAGATCTCCTACCTTTGTAACCGACTTTGTGTAACCCTAACCCTCTCCGGTGTCTATATAAACCGGAGGGTTTTAGTCCGTAGGACAACATACACATCAACAATCATACCATAGGCTAGCTTCTAGGGTTTAGCCTCCTCGATCTCGTGGTAGATCTACTCTTGTACTACCCATATCATCAATATTAATCAAGCAGGATGTAGGGTTTTACCTCCATCAAGAGGGCCCGAACCTGGGTAAAACTTCGTGTCCCTTGTCTCCTATTACCATCCGGCCTAGACGCACAGTTCGGGACCCCCTACCCGAGATCCGCCGGTTTTGACACCGACACATACCCTCAACCCCGAGGGAGAACTACTCCCTCCTCGTCATGGAGAGCACCGGGATGATGAAGATGGCCACCGGAAAGGGATTCCCCCTCCGGCAGGGTGCCGGAACGAGTCTAGATTGGCTTTCAGTGGCTACGGAGGCTTCTGGCGGCGGAACTCCCGATCTATTGTGTTCACGGATGTTTTTAGGGTATATGGAGATATATAGGCGGAAGAAGTACGTCAGGGGAGCCACGAGGGGCCCATGAGGTTGGAGGGCGCGCCCAGGGGGTGTGCGCGCCCCCTACCTCGTGGCCTCCTCGAAGCTATCCTTACGTGGACTCCAAGTCTTCTGGGCTTCTTCTGATACAAAAATAAGTTCCGTGAAGTTTCAGGTCAATTGGAGTCCGTTTGATTTTCCTTTTCTGCTATATTCTAAAACAAGGAAGAAAACAGAAACTGCCATTGGGCTCTGGATTAATAGGTTAGTCCCAAAAATCATATAAAATAGCATATAAATGCATATAAAACATCCAAGGTTGATAATATAATAGCATGGAACAACCAAAAATTATAGATACGTTGGAGACGTATCAGCATCTCCAAGCTTAATTCCTGCTCGTCCTCGAGTAGGTGAATGATAAAAACAGAATTTTTGATGTGGAATGCTACCTAACATATTTCTCTAAGTAATTCTTCTTTATTGTGGCAAGAATATTTCAGATCCATAAGATTCAAGACAAAAGTTTAATATTGACATAAAAATAATAATACTTCAAGCATACTAACAAAGCAATCATTTCTTCTCAAAATAACATGGCCAAAGAAAGTTATCCCTACAAAGTCATATAGTCTGGCTATGCTCCATCTTCACCACACAAAATATTTTAAATCATGCACAACCCCGATGACAAGCCATGCAATTGTTTCATACTTTTGATGTTCTCAAACCTTTTCAATCTTCATGCAATACATAAGCGTGAGCCATGGATATAACACTATAGGTGGAATAGAATGGTGGTTGTGGAGAAGACAAAAGGGAGAAGATAGTCCCACATCAACTAGGAGTATCAATGGGCTATGGAGATGCCCATCAATAGATATCAATGTGAGTGAGTAGGGATTGCCATGCAACGGATGCACTAGAGCTATAAGTATACGAAAGCTCAAAAAAAGAAACTAAGTGGGTGTGCATCCAACTTGCTTGCTCACGAAGACCTAGGGCATTTTGAGGAAGCCCATCATTGGAATATGCAAGACAAGTTCTATAATGAAAAATTCACACTAGTATATGGAAGTGATAACATAGGAGACTCTCTATTATGAAGATCATGGTACTACTTTGAAGCACAAGTGTGGTAAAAGGATAGTAGCATTGCCCCTTCTCTCTTTTTCTCTCATTTTTTATTTTTTTATTTGGCCTGTTCTCTTTTTTATGGCCTCTTTTCACTTTTTTTATTTGGGCTTCTTTGGCCTCTTTTATTTTTTTATTTTCATCCGGAGTCTCATCTCGACTTGTGGGGGAATCATAGTCTCCATCATCCTTTCCTCACCGGGACAATGCTCTAATAATGATGATCATCACACTTTTATTTACTTACAACTCAAGAATTACAACTCAATACTTAGAACAAGATATGACTCTATATGAATGCCTCCGGCGGTGTACCGGGATGTGCAATGACTCATGAGTGACATGTATGAAAGAATTATGAACGGTGGCTTTGCCACAAATACGATGTCAACTACATGATCATGCAAAGCAATATGACAATGATGAAGCGTGTCATAATAAACGGAACGGTGGAAAGTTGCATGGCAATATATCTCGGAATGGCTATGGAAATGCCATAATAGGTAGGTATGGTGGGCTGTTTTGAGGAAGGTATATGGTGGGTTTAAGGTACCAGCGAAAATTGCGCGGTACTAGAGAGGCTAGCAATGATGGAAGGGTGAGAGTGCGTATAATCCATGGACTCAACATTAGTCATAAAGAACTCACATACTTATTGCAAAAATCTATTAGTTATCAAAACAAAGTACTACGTGCATGCTCCTAGGGGGATAGATTGGTAGGAAAAGACCATCACTCGTCCCCGACCGCCACTCATAAGGAGGACAATCAATAAATAAATCATGCTCCGACTTCATCACATAACGGTTCACCATACGTGCATGCTAAACTTCAACACAAGTATTTCTCCAATTCACAACTACTCAACTAGCATGACTATAATATTACCATCCTCATATCTCAAAACAATCATCAAGTATCGAACTTCTCATAGTATTCACTGCATCTATGTGAAAGTTTTTATTATATCCCTCTTGGATGTCCATCATATTAGGACTAATTTCATAACCAAAACAAACTACCATGCTGTTCTAAAGACTCTCAAAATAATATAAGTGAATCATGAGAGATCAATTATTTCTATAAAATAAAACCACCACCGTGCTCTAAAAAGATATAAGTGAAGCACTAGAGCAAATAACAAACTACTCCAAAAAATATAAGTGAAGCTCAATGAGTAGTCGAATAATTATGCAACTATGTGAAGACTCTCTAACATTTAAGAATTTCATATCTTGGTATTTTATTCAAACATCAAGCAAAACAAAAGAAAATAAAATAACGCTCCAAGCAAAACACATATCATGTGGTAAATAAAAATATAGCTCCAAGTAAAGTTACCGATGAACGAAGACGAAAGAGGGGATGCCTTCCGGGGCATCCCCAAGCTTAGGCTTTTGGTTGTCCTTGAATATTACCTTGGGGTGCCTTGGGAATCCCCAAGCTTAGGCTCTTTCCACTCCTTATTCCATAGTCCATCGAATCTTTACCCAAAACTTGAAAACTTCACAACACAAAACTTAACAGAAAACTCGTAAGCTCCGTTAGCGAAAGAAAACAAAACACCACTTCAAGGTACTGTAATGAACTCATTCTTTATTTATATTGGTGTTAAACCTACTGTATTCCAACTTCTCTATGGTTTATAAACTATTTTACTAGCCATAGATTCATCAAAATAAGCAAACAACACACGAAAAACAGAATCTGTCAAAAACAGAACAGTCTGTAGTAATCTGTAACTAACGCAAACTTCTGGAACCAAAAATTCTAAATAAATTGTGGACCTGAGGAATTTATCTATTAATCATCTGCAAAAATAATTAACTAAATAGCACTCTCCAATAAAAATGGCAGCAATTCTCGTGAGCGCTAAAGTTTCTGTTTTTTACAGCATGATCGCAAGACTTTCCCCAAGTCTTCCCAAAGGTTCTACTTGGCACAAACACTAATTAAAACATAAAACCACATCTAAACAGAGGCTAGATGAATTATTTATTACTAAACAGGAACAAAAAGCAAGGAACAAAAATAAAGTTGGGTTGCCTCCCAACAAGCGCTATCGTTTAACGCCCCTAGCTAGGCATGATGATTTCAATGATGCTCACATAAAAGATAAGAATTGTAACATAAAGAGAGCATCATGAAGAATATGACTAGCACATTTAAGTCTAACCCTTCCTATGCATAGGGATTTTGTGAGCAAACAACTTATGGGAACAATAATCAACTAGCATAGGAGGGCAAAACAAGCATAACTTCAAAACTTTAAGCACATAGAGAGGAAACTTGATATTATTGCAATTCCTACAAGCATATATTCCTCCCTCATAATAATTTTCAGTAGCATCATGAATGAATTCAACAATATAACCAGCACCTAAAGCATTCTTTTCATGATCTACAAGCATAGAAATTTTATTACTCTCCACATAAGCAAAATTCTTCTCATTTGATAGTGGGAGTATCATAAGAGACTTGAATACTATAAATTGTTTCCACATTAAAAGAGTAATGTTCAGAAAAGGGGTAACCATAATCATGACAAGTTTTATAAATATAATCACTACTTTTTATAGCATAAGTATCATCACAATAATCATCATAAGTAGGAGGCATGCTATCATCATTATAATTTGCATATCAAAACTTGGGAGACTAAAAATATCATCTCTATTCACATAGCTTCCCCAAGCTTGGGACAAACATTAATTGCAGCAAATATATTATCAAAAACATTAAGCATAATCACTCTCATCATTAATAGTATGGATAGCACCAATAGTATAGCAATTATCATATTCTTCCAAGCAAGTGCCAAAAAGATTTTCAAGATCATAAGAAGTATCATTATCTTCCACAATTATATTTTCATGAGGCACAATAGTAATAGGAGCAGCATTATTTGGGAGAGATATCTTTTTACCTCTCTTCCTTTTTCTTTTCTTCTTCTTCTCCACATCATGTGTGGGTTCAATCCTCTTTTTGGAGCTCCTTATTAATGAGATTGGTTGAATAGGAGGCTCCTCCTCGTTACCTGATTCATCATAAGAAATAATAGGAGGATATTGGGAAGTCTCTTCCCTTTCATTAGTATTCTCTTCATCTTCTATTTGTTTTCTTTTCTTTATGTAGTTGGCAATATAAGGATTTTCAATACAATTCACCGCACAATACATATAAATTTCCTCTAGATCAAAATGAAGAACTCTATCAAGGGAAAATTTTGGAATATCGTTATTATACGTTTCATTTCTTCATAACCCAAGAGCAAACTAAGTTCATTATGATGTGCAAGGGAAATAAAGTCATCACAATTTTTTGGACACGATACAATCATGAAACAATTTTCATTGGGTATTGAAATGATCATGTTAATTGCAAAGCTCACAAGTATGGCCAAGATAATTTAAATTTTCAGCACATTCATCCAGCCTTTCTTGCAACAATTTAGTTTCTAAGTACTTATGCCTCTTGCAATATCTATCTTTCCTATTTGGTGTGTACTGACAAACCCAATGTACTCCACAAAAATTGACATGTTTATAGGAGACATCATAACTAGTGCAATCATCATTAGTGTCATGGATATTCAAAGAATTCATACTAACAACATTGCAATCATGCTCATCATTCAAAGATTTAGTGCCAAACATTTTATAGACTTCTTCCTCTAGCACTTGAGCACAATTTTCCTTTCCATCTTACTCACGAAAGATATTAAAAAGATGAAGCATATGAGGCAAACTCAATTCCATATTTTTTTGTAGTTTTCTTTTATAAACTAAACTAGTGCTAAAACAAGAAACAAAAAAGATTCAATTGCAAGATCTAAAGATATACCTTCAAGCGCTAACCTCCCCGGCAACGGCGCCAGAAAAGAGCTTGATGTCTACTACATAACCTTCTTCTTGTAGACGTTGTTGGGCCTCCAAGTGCAGAGGTTTGTAGGACAGTAGCAAATTTCCATCAAGTGGATGACCTAAGGTTTATCAATCCGTAGGAGGCGTAGGATGAAGATGGTCTCTCTCAAGCAACCCTGCAACCAAATAACAAAGAGTCTCTTGTGTCCCCAACACACCCAATACAATGGTAAATTGTATAGGTGCACTAGTTCGGCGAAGAGATGATGATACAAGTGGTATATGGATAGTAGATAAAGGTATTAGTAATCTGAAAATATAAAAACAGCAAGGTAACTAATGATAAAAGTGAGCGTAAACGGTATTGCAATGCGTTGAAACAAGGCCTAGGGTTCATACTTTCGCTAGTGCAAGTTCCCTCAACAATACTAACATAATTGGATCACACAACTATCCCTCAACATGCAACAGAGAGTCACTCCAAAGTCACTAATATCGGAGAACAAACGAAGAGATTATGGTAGGGTACGAAACCACCTCAAAGTTATTCTTTCCAATCAATCCGTTGGGCTATTCCTATAAGTGTCACAAACAGCCCTAGAGTTTGTACTGGGCTATAAATGTATGAAAGCTTCAACAAAGAAACTAATGGGTGTGCATCCAAATGCTTGCTCATGAAGACTAGGGCACTTGAGGAGGCCCATTGGTTGGAATATTCAAGCCAAGTTTCTATAATGAAAAAATTCCCACTAGTATATTGAAGTGACAAAACAAGAGACTCTCTATCATGAAGATTCATGGTGCTACTTTGAAGCAACAAGCGTGAAAAAAGGATTAGTAACATTGTCCCTTTTCAGTTCTCTTTTTTTTGGGCCCCTTTTTTGGCCTTTTTTATGGGACAATGATCTATTAAAATGATGTGATCATGACACTTCTATTTATTTACAACTTCAATCATTACAACTCGAGTACTAGACAGGGTATGACTCTATTATTGAATGCCTCCCGGCAACGGCGGTGTACCGACATATGCAATGAACCAAGAGTGACATTGTATGAAAGAATTATGAACGCAGCTTTGCCACAAACACTATGTCAACTACATGATCATGCTAAACAATATGACAATGATGAACGTGTCATGATAAACGGGGATGGTGGGAAAGTTGCATGGCAATATATTCGGAATGGCTATGGAAATGCCATAATAGGTAGGTATGGTGGCTGTTTTGAGGAAGATATAAGGAGGTTCATGTGTGAAAGAGCGTATCATATCACGGGGTTTGGATGCACCGGCGAAGTTTGCAGCAACTCTCAATGTGTGAAAGGGCGATGCACGGTACCGAAGAGGCTAGCAATGATGGAAAGGTGAGAGTGCGTATAATCCATGGACTCAACATTAGTCATAAAGAACTCACATACTTATTGCAAAAATCTACAAGTCATCAAAAACCAAGCACTACGCGCATGCTCCTAGGGGGGTAGATTGGTAGGAAAAGACCACCGCTCATCCCCGACCGCCACTCATAAGGAGGACAATCAAAGAACACCTCATGTTTCAAATTTGTTACATAACGTTTACCATACGTGCATGCTACGGGACTTGCAAACTTCAACACAAGTATTTCTCAAATTCACAACTACTCAACTAGCACAACTATAATATCACTACCTCCATATCTCAAAACAATCATCAAGCATCAAACTTCTCTTAGAATTCAAAACACTCATAAGAAAGTTTTTACTAATCTTGAATACCTAGCATATTAGAATTATTTAAGAAAATTACCATGCTATTTAAGACTCTCAAAATAATCTAAGTGAAGCATGATAGATCAATAGTTTCTATAAAACAAATCCACCACCATGCTCTAAAAGATATAAGTGAAGTACTAGAGCAAAACTATATAACTCAAAAGATATAAGTGAAGCACATAGAGTATTCTAATAATTTCTGAATCATGTGTGTCTCTCTCAAAAGGTGTGTACAGCAAATATGATTGTGTTAAACTAAAAAGCAAATACTCAAATCATACAAGACGCTCCAGGCAAAACACATATCATGTGGTGAATAAAAATATAGCTCCAAGTAAAGTTACCGATGGAAGTAGACGAAAGAGGGGATGCCTTCCGGGGCAACCCCAAGCTTTGGCTTTTTGGTGTCCTTAGATTATATTGGGGGTGCCATGGGCATCCCCAAGCTTAGGCTCTTTCCAATCCTTGTTCCATAATCCATCAAATCCTTACCCAAAAATTGAAAACTTCACAACACAAAACTTAAAGTAGAAAATCTCGTGAGCTCCGTTAGCGAAAGAAAACAAAACACCACTTCAATGTACTGTAATGAACTCATTCTTTATTTATATTGGTGTTAAACCTAAAGTATTACAACTTCTCTATGGTTTATAAACTATTTTACTAGCCATAGATTCATCAAAATAAGCAAACAACACACGAAAAACAGAATCTGTCAAAAACAGAACAGTCTGTAATAATCTATAGCTAGCACAAGATCTGGAAAACCAAAAATTATAAAATAAATTTCTGGATGTGAGGAATTTATCTATTAATCATCTGCAAAAATAATTAACTAAATATCACTTCCGAAAAAAAATGGCAGAAGTTCTTGTGAGTGCTAAAGTTTCTGTTTTTTACAGCAAGATTAACAAGACTTTACACTAATTAAACACAAAAAACACAACCAAAACAGAGTCTAGATAAATTATTTATTACTAAACAGGATCAAAAAGCAAGGAATAAAAATAAAATTGGGTTGCCTCCCAACAAGCGCTATCGTTTAACGGCCCTAGCTAGGCATAAAAAGCAAGGATAGATCTAGGTATTGCCATCTTTGGTAGGCAATCCATAAGTGGCTCTCATAATAGATTCATAAGGTAATTTAATTTTCTTTCTAGGGCAGTGTTCCATGCCTTTCCTTAACAGAAATTGGGATCTAATATTTCCTTTCTTCATATCAATAATTGCACCAATCGTTCTAAGGAAAGGTCTACCAAGAATAATAGGACATGAAGGATTGCAATCTATGTCAACAACAATAAAATCTACGGGCACATAGTTCCTATTTGCAACAATAAGAACATCATTAATTCTTCCCATAGGTTTCTTAATAGTGGAATCCGCAAGGTGCAAGTTTAGAGAGCAATCATCAAAATCACGGAAACCTAGCAAATCACATAAAGTCTTTGGAATCGTGGAAACCCTAGCACCCAAATCACACAAAGCATAGCATTCATGATCTTTAATTTTAATTTTAATAGTTGGTTCCCACTCATCATAAAGTTTTCTAGGGATAGAAACTTCCAACTCAAGTTTTTCTTCATAAGATTGCATCAAAGCATCAACGATATATTTGGTAAAAGCTTTATTTTGACTATAAGCATGGGGAGAATTTAGCTCGGATTGCAACAAGGAAATACAATCTATCAAAGAGCAGCTATCATCATTAAATTCCTTGAAATCCAAAATAGTGGATTCATTAATATTTAAAGTTTTGACTTCTTCAATCCCACTTTTAACAATTTTAGCATCAAGATCTAAAGACTCCGAATTTTTGGAACGCCGTAGAGGTAAAGGTGGATCATATTCAGTCCAATCATTATCAAGATTCATATTGCAAACAGAGATTTAATAGGGGACACATCAATAACTTTTAGATCTTCATGTTTATTGTCATGGAAACTAGAAGAACACGCTCTTATAAAGGAATCTTTCTTAGCACGCATCCTAGCGGTTCTTTCTTTGCACTCATCAATGGAAATTCTCATGGCTTTGAGAGACTCATTGATATCATGCTTAGGTGGAATAGATCTATGTTTCAAAGAATCAACATCAAGAGAAATTTTATCAACGTTCCTAGCCAACTCATCAATCTTAAGCAATTTTTCTTCAATCAAAGCATTGAAATTCTTTTGCGAAGTAATAAATTATTTAATATTAGATTCAAAATCAGAGAGCATCTTATTATAATTTCCATAAGAATTGTTGTAGGAATTACCATAATTATTAGAGGAATTACTAGGATACGGCCTAGGATTAAAGTTTCCTCTATACGCGTTGTTACCAAAATTATTCCTACCACAAAAATTCACATCCATAGATTCATTATTATTCTCAATCAAAGTAGGCAAAGGCATATCCTTAGGATCAGAAGAAACACTTTTATTAGCAAATAATTTCATAAGTTCATCCATCTTTCCACTCAAAACATTAATTTCTTCTATCGCATGCACTTTCTTATTAGTAGATCTTTCAGTGTGCCATTGAGAATAATTAACCATAATATTATCTAGGAGTTTGGTAGCTTCTCCTAAAGTGATTTCCATAAAAGTGCCTCCCGCGGGCGAATCTAAAAGATTTCTAGAAGCAAAATTCAATCCGGCATAAAAAGTTTGTATACTCATCCACAAATTCAAACCATGTGTTGGGCAATTACGTATCATTAATTTCATCCTCTCCCAAGCTTGTGCAACATGTTCACGATCAAGTTGCTTAAAATTCATAATATCGTTTCTAAGAGAGATGATCTTAGCGGGAGGAAAATACTTAGAGATAAAAGCATCTTTGCACTTATTCCACGAATCAATGCTATTTTTAGGCAAAGATGAAAACCAAGCTTTAGCACGATCTCTAAGAAAAAAGGGAAATAGCTTCAATTTAACAATATCATTATCCACATCTTTCTTATTTTGCATATCACACAAATCAACGAAGCTATTTAGATGGGTAGCGGCATCTTCACTAGGAAGGCCGGAAAACAGATCTTTCATGACAAGATTCAGCAAGGCAGCATTAATTTCACAAGATTCAGCATCGGTAAGAGGAGCAATCGGAGTGCTAAGAAAATCGTTGCTATTGGTATTGGTAAAGTCACACAATTTAGTGTTATCTTGAGCCATCGTGACTAGCAAGCAATCCAACACACAAGCAAACGAGGAACGGGCAAAAAAAGAGGCAAATAGAGAAAGAGAGGGAGGATAGAGAGAGAGAGGGCGAATAAAACGGCAAGGGTGAAGTGGGGGAGAGGAAAATGAGAGGCAAATGGCAAATAATGTAATGCGGGAGATAAGGGTTTCTAATGGGTACTTGGTATGTTGACTTTTGCATAGACCTCCCCGGCAACGGCACTAGAAATCCTTGTTGCTACCTCTTGAGCACTGCGTTGGTTTTCCCTTGAAGAGGAAAGGGTGATGCAGCAAAGTAGCGTAACTATTTCCCTCAGTTTTTGAGAACCAAGGTATCAGTCCAGTAGGAGGCTACGCGCGAGTCCCTCGCACCTACACAACACAAATAAATCCTCGCAACCAACGCGATAAGGGGTGTTGTCAATCCCTACACAGTCACTTACGAGAGTGAGATCTCATAGATATGATAAGATAAAATTTTTGGTTTTTTTATGATAAAGATGCAAAGTAAAATAAAAGGCAATGAAAATAACTAAGTGTTGTAAGATTATTATGATGGAAGATAGACCCCGGGGCCATAGGTTTCACTAGTGGCTTCTCTCAAGAGCATAAGTATTCTACGGTGGATGAACAAATTACTGTTGAGCAATTGACAGAATTGAGCATAGTTATGAGAATATCTAGGTATGATCATGTATATAGGCACCACGTCCGAGACAAGTAGACCGACTCCTGCCTGCATCTACTACTATTACTCCACACATCGACCGCTATCCAGCATGCATCTAGAGTATTAAGTTCATAAGAACAGAGTAACGCTTTAAGCAAGATGACATGATGTAGAGGGATAAATTCATGCAATATGATAAAAAAACCATCTTGTTGTCCTCGATGGCAACAATACAATACGTGCCTTGCTGCCCCTACTGTCACTGGGAAAGGACACCGCAAGATTGAACCCAAAGCTAAGCACTTCTCCCATTGCAAGAAAGATCAATCTAGTAGGCCAAACCAAACTGATAATTTGAAGAGACTTGCAAAGATAACCGATCATACATAAAATAATTCAGAGAAGATTCAAATATTGTTCATAGATAAACTTGATCATAAACCCACAATTCATCGGTCTCAACAAACACACCGCAAAAGAAGATTACATCGAATAGATCTCCACAAAAGAGGGGGAGAACTTTGTATTGAGATCCAAAAAGACAAAAGAAGCCATCTAGCTAATACTATGGACCCAAAGGTATGAGGTAAACTACTCACACTTCATCGGAAGGGCTATGGTGTTGATGTAGAAGCCCTCCGTGATCGATAAGCCTCCCGCGGAGCTCCGAAACAGGCCCCAAGATGGGATCTCGTGGATACATGGAATTAGGGTTTTGGCTCCATATTTGATCGTTTGGGGGTGCATAGGTATATATAGGAGGAAGGAGTACGTAGGTGGAGCAACAGGGGGCCCACGAGGGTGGAGGGCGCGCCCTAGGGGGGGGTAGGCGCGCCCCCCTACCTCGTGGCTTCCCTGTTGGTTGCTTGACGTAGGGTCCAAGTCTCCTGGATCATGTTCGTTCCGAAAATCACGCTCCCGAAGGTTTCATTCCGTTTGGACTCCGTTTGATATTCTTTTTCTGCGAAACTCTGAAATAGGCAAAAACAGCAATTCTGGGCTGGGCCTCCGGTTAATAGGTTAGTCCTAAAAATAATATAAAAGTGGATAATAAAGCCCAATAATGTCCAAAACAGAAGATAATATAGCATGGAGAAATCAAAAATTATAGATATGTTGGAGACGTATCACTATACATCGGACATTGCGGTGGTTCCCTACCCTGGTCGTGATATAGTAGGCCGTTTCAGCCTGGATGATCAGTCCTGTATTGGTCTTGAGATTGACAGTAGCTGGTTCTTTCGAGAGAATCGCTTGTGGTTCAAAGCAAGCTTTCCAACGCCGAGGATTGGTTCATTTCATTGCTTGCTATTTATTGTGTGATGAAAACTTTAGTATTTATAATGTATCCTCGTTGTCGTTGTGGGTTGATTACCTGTTGTATGCAATAAAATGATAAGCCTGTGATAAACTTACTAAATTTATGAATGGCTATCGAGTCGCTTCTCTGAGTGGGTGCTGCGACGAGGCAAAAAAATATTTTCCGAATACATAATTGTACGTGCATTGCAACAGGTTATCGGATGAGGCCAATCAACAATAGTACACTATTTGTACTAGCTTCACATGCTGCACTATCTCTATGTCTACATATGTAATACAACAAGTTTTAAACTTGAGACCAGCCACCCATCCTCATAAAGAACACTTTTTAACCTAGCACAGACTCTAGGAAATTTGGCCATAGTGTGAGGTGGGCCATATGTTAATGTGTTCATTGTACGTAACCAGCACCTCGAATCCTCGATACTACTACTACTATAAGGGGGTGTTTGGTTCCAAGGACTTTTTTGGGACTTTTTGCTAAAAGTCCTTAGAAGCACCTCCTTGAGAGTCTATTTCAAAAAGTCCCAGGGACTAGAAAAAGTCCTAGGACTAGAGAACCAAACACCACTTAAGTAGTAGGAGTACTAGGGTGGCATGGGCTAGAACAAGCATTCACATCTAGGAGTATGGCACACGCCACCAGCACAACTTCCATCTGACACCATATTTCTTGGAGTCTGTGCTACAACAATCTCTTCAACCTCGTTGTTTCTCTAACTCAGCCATCGCGCGGCGGGCGAGGTGGGGGTTTGCCGATAGTCGGTTTCCTCAACTGCGGTCCCACTTGTAAGGCAAACTCCAACGCATGACCCCAAATGGACCTCCGTTTTGCCCGGATTCTGTCCGTTTGGGTAGGGCAATGGGGTCGTGTCCGGGCCATTTCTCGGATGCGGTGGTCGTGCGCCGAATGCGCGACCACATCCCGGCCGCGTACATTTTTCTTTGCAAACACATATCTTTTTTTCATCATTGATTTTTTGGTACATGGAAATACATCACCAAAATTTTGACTAGAAAAGCAAGACCAAAGAAAACAAGAACCACAAGAATACATTTTAGAAGATATCCAACTTCCATAACTGCTCTTGTAAGTTGGATTAGTGCCTTCTCGATGCATTCATTGTTGATCCGCGGAGGCTCGATCTTGCGTGCTTCTTTCTTCTTCGAGTGTAAAGAAGTAGACGCGTCTAGCCTCTATTCTATCAACAAGTGCACTAGTCTCATATCTAGCCTCTATGCTAGCTAAAAGTGCTAGAACATCTACTAAATTGCGCTCTATCAATATATCGTTGTACTCTTCTTCCTAATACCAAAACTTGCATCCATTCTACACAATAAAATTTTAAGTTAGCACAACTAGTCTAATCCGAGAGCACAACCGAAGATTTGGTCGAGTTCTTCCTCCTTTTGCCGACACGTGGGACATCCAGCATCCAGGTCGTGTCATGCAAGAAAATAGAGTGGTAGGTGCAGCCACGTGATGTGCATCTTGGGTTAAACTATGAATAGAATCTTACTACTCTTGAGTAACTCCAAAAGCGGCCACCGAAGATCTTTATTGGATTTGTTTTTCATCACCAACATGTCAAGGTGAACGATGTGCAGGTTCAGTGTGTCCTCTTGCGTTTTCACTGACATGTGGGACCGCATATGAGCAAACAGACGATGGGCTCCGCGCATCTGCTGGCTTGCTGAGAAGAGAGATAGAGGAGGGCTGAGCACGGACTCCAGGAAATTTGTTCTACGTAACCAGCACCTCGATATAGTGGGGTGGCATGGGCCATAACTAGCATTCATGTCTAGCAGTATGACACATGCCACCCACATGAGTCCCATCCTACACCAATTTTCTTGGATTCCGTGCTAGCTACAGCCATCTCTTCTCCCTCCTGTTTTCTCAGCCATCGCGCGAGCGGGGTGGGGTTTGCCGATAGTCGGTTTGCTCAACTGCGGTCCCACTTGTAAGTGAAAATGCAACACAACACAGATTCCCCCTTGAGTGGCATGCCAGACAAACCGTGTGGGGGTGCGACGCGAACACGGTAGGCTTTTCCTTTTGAAATTGTAACTTGTAAAATTTGGTTCTGCTCCATGGGGCGACCGATAGATAGAAATAACGATTTTCCCTAGAGTAATGAGAAGTTTGGTTCTGGCACGGTTCATGCATGGAGTATGTAGGAAAATTATGAAGTTGATGCGAAAGGTAAGATAATTACTAGTAGTACCATATACTACTACATGGATTTGACGAAAAGATAAAGATACATACAGATCCATCAACGACATCCTCACGCCCTAGTGTACCAGGTCACCAACCGATGTGTGAGGAGCAGCGGCGTTGGCGGCAAGCTCAACGTGCTTCTGAACTACCGTCAAAGGTTGCCCTGCGGTCCAAGAAGGTCAGCGTCCTATCGTCGTCCTCTTGCATGTAGTAGTCCTTGTGGACGATTTGCGCGTAGACGTGGGTGATTATGTCGATGGTGTCTTGCTGCGCCAGGCGCAGCGCGGCGAGCGCGACCTCGAGGTGGACATTCTCTGCGCGACGGCGGGCAGTCGCAGGGCCACCAGTGCGTCGAAGAGGTTGTCACCATAGAGGCTGTTGAGGGTGGCAGGCATCGCAGAGCCTGGGCGCGTGGGCTGGAGGCGTACGTCAAGGTCGTCTGTGAGCTTCATGTCGACAGTGAACTTGTCGAGGAAGCCGACGAGGTCCTCGTCGAACAAGGAGACGAAGCTGTCGTCCAAGCGGCCCCTTGCCCTGGCGGCGTCAAGCAGTACCTGGAGACATTCCTCGGTGCGAGGCCGCAGGCCGGCGTCGTGGACCATCTGGCACAGCCGGCTGATGCTCGCGCTCATCGCCTCCATGGGTCTAGCTTCTAGTCAACTGATCTTGCGATTGGAGTGATCACTCTTGCCCTTGGGTGCGTAGGTTCGTAGGATTTCATAGATTGGACCGGCGGGAGCCTTTATATGAGAAGTGCAGACTGCGTTGAATTCACGTGCGTGTTGGCCATCTACTCCTCGCCCCTCTATTGCACTTGCCTTTGACTGTATGACAGGTTGGCCAGCCACCCGTTGGGCCCACGTGTCATACACCCAAAGGCAGGTGCAGTAAGTCAATGAAGCCGAGTCTCCCTCCGTGCCCGTGCATGCTTTCAATGAGTAGAGACTACCAAACATCACATGAAGTGGTTAGTTCATTGCATGTAATCCTATTAAGTAGCAAAAAGACATTAAGTTACCTCGCCGATAGGAATAAAACAATACACCATGTATTTATTTACAGAGGGAGTAGTACATTTTTTGTGACATGCATTACTAGATATTGCTAGTCAAATACTAAATGGAGATGGACGTGGTAGTACTACTAAATCCAGATGGTGGTGCTAGTACTAGTAGTAGTAGTACTACCAATGTAGTAGCACTATACTACCCGTTGGTCAAATTATTACGTGATGCTCCTCACAGTGAAGTGACAAGACCCTACGCCGAAGATGACACCTGAGTATAGGCACCGTCTTCGGCATACCATAGTCAGCCTCACCATCTGCAGTCACTATCATCATGGTTGTAGACCTAGCCTGCTTACAACTAGTCGTGTTCAACATAATTTCCCATGCGTAGATGGCCGTGCATTGCACGGAACACCCAGATTGGGGGGTGGACGACACCGGCAGCGGCCATCGCGCCAGATTTTTCCATGGCCTTCTAGATGTGGTGGGGAGGAGATAAGGGTGATTATGAGAGACAAGGAGTTGTTTGTAAATAGGGAAAAAGTGCGGGAATCTTTTTGCAAAACTGGAGAAAAGTTTGGTTTGTATGCATCAGATCTAGATCCAACGGCTATTGGTGAAAGATAGCAGGCACAACATCATCAGCAACTCAGGACATGTTTGATTCGCAGGATTTTGAAAATGCAGGAATAGGACACGGCAATATTACAAGTTTCAAACTGATATTACAAATGTTAGGAGTAATGCTGCACCTACGAAGAGGGAATTACTAGGAAGTTTACGTAAGAACTTTCGTTACTTTACGTGGATGCAACATTATCGTACAAACTAAAATCCACCGCCCTGACAAGTCACTAATGGGCAAATAAGTTTTCGAGTCTCTGGCCACTTGATGTTTCAAAAACAAATTTAGCTTCTGCGAAGACTTTGTCATTTAGGCTTAGACGCTTGCGGTGATCAGCACGCCACTCATTGTTGCGCCAAAGAATGCCAAACCTCATTACCTTGAGCACAGTTGCCTCCAGAACAAAGAACCTGGCCAATTTAATCTCAGATGTGCTGCCTTGGTAGTCGATCAAATCAATTTCTGTAAGATGGAGATCAAGGCATTCGATGAGATTGTTATAGTGCAACACATTTTTCACTTTCGGGTCTTTTTTTATCTGCAAAAGAAGATAACATATTAGAGCAGCTGGCTGTATAAGATTGTCGTGTCATCAAGAGGTACCAATATCATTCGCTCATACGATAGGGTTGGCTGGCTAGTGATATTTTTTCACTCCCTCTCTCTCTGTATCTCTCTCTCCTCTCATTTACCTAGGAGTACATGAAGAGCTTGGGCATTTGTTGCCTTCCACTATGTGGCCGATGCCATAATACGCATCGATGTCAAATCAAAAGATTTTGGCACCGCTCTCGTGATGTGAGAGAGTTGGCACCGCTGTGCACACAGACCCACATGTATAAACAAATCAATCAAACCAACTACACCAGCCTCTTAATCTCCCAAACAAGTGTTTTTTATTGCCTCATTCCTCTCTCTCCCCCACGCAAGTGTTTTTTCATTGCGTGAGTTAATTTGGCACCGGAGCAACGTAGGTGATCCAGATTGGGGCACCAGGTGAGCAAAGGAGGGGCATCGATGCCAAATGCATCACAAGTGAATTTGGCATGTGTTTTGGCCTACATAGTGGAGGGCTGTTATAGCCCACTTTTGTACCACCTCTTATTTAGTATAAAATTTTGACCATATATTTATGTAAGAAAATGCCAATGCATGTCACTAAAAATTACACCATTTGAAATTATGTTCAAATACGAATCCAATGATATAGTTCTTAGTGACATGCATTAACATTGTGTCAGTTAAATCTATGGTCAAATTTTGATACTACAAAATAGGAGGAGTAAACCAAGACGAAGGTAGTACTTGCTCTTAGGGTAACCATAGAGTTATTGGAGTAGTCTAAGTTACTTTCCACTATGACTAGCCTAGGCTACTATAGTAGTACAACAAAAAAACGATGCAGGTGATCACTTGAGAAAAAAATACTAAAAACATTTCTTTCGGTGCAGTGCGTAGATGCAGTTTTGAACACTACACTTGTCATCGTAATTTGGGAAAATTACAAAAAAATTGAGCTACATTGTGATTACCGTTTACTAATAGGAAAGAAGTTTCACCTCCATGAGTAGCTTCTCCGTGCACGGAAAGCATGTAAGGAATCCAACAACTTGATCCAGATTGGGGCCGATAGATTTTATTGCCAAGATCTTCACTATGCGCATAGACTGGGTCAAGCTTGTGGGAATCATTTTCTGGAAGACGGTCATAAAAAGATCAAGAAGAAATTTAAAAATGTGAATTTCAAGTAGACGGAGAAGAAGATGAGTGCTGTACTGAACGATTACGGATCCAATAAAGAGGTCGGAGAATTTGGCAGACGAGTGCACCAACGCTGTCAATGACCCTGATTTTTGTTGGACCTTCTAGATCCGATACAAGCAATCTCTCAAGGAAAGGCACGTTCTCAATGACCATAACATGGAACAGCTGGAGTGATCTCTTCCCAATTGATGTCTTGTTGTCGGGACAACAAGACACATAAATCCATCGGAGATTCGTCGAGGCAATGTGGAGGCTAATGAACCCGTGGATCTGCTCAAGACGAAGGTACTCGAGTGCAGTACAGCTGCGCAGCAGGTGCTCCATAGCCTTCTACGAGATGACAACATCGAAGAGGTCGAGCTGCTTGAGTTGAGGGAGAAGAAGGGCGGGCGCGGCGTTAATCTGGGGAAGATAGCAGGAGCTGAAGTTGGTGCGGCGTAGCGTTGGCGCGAGGTAGAGTGCGGACGGTGGCAGAGAGCGACATCATCCAACTTCAAAGCTGAGCTCCTCGAGCTGATCTAGGGCGGGGGATAAGAACCACTCATCGAACTTGGGTTGGACCTTGCAGTTGGTACTGAACATGTGGATGTCAAGGCATCTGGCTGGCCCAAGGTGTGATGAAAGGATCTTGGAGACTACGGCCATGCATTTGCAATCCCCATTGCAGAGGTAGCTGTCGACGGTGAGGTTGAGGGGGACGCGGCGCCAGAGGGGGCGCCATCGCCTGGAGAGCAGGGCGGTCTGCACGACGGATTTGGTGGGGAGGAGGCCGATGATGACAAGCAGCATGTCATCGGGGAGGCTGTTGATGAAGTCCAAGCTCGCCGGATGCGGTTTTGGCTTGAGCTACCTCCGCTTGTTGGCTGCCTCGCCGTCCATCTCAACCCGCGGTGACGCTGGTGTACATGTGTGCTGGTGTGTGTTGTGTGTTGGGTGTGCGTGAGTGCTGTTGGGGATCGTAGCAGAAATTTAAAATTTTCTACGCATCACCAAGATCAATATATGGAGTCATCTAGCAACGAGGGGAGAGGAGTGCATCTACATACCCTTGTAGATCGCGAGCGGAAGCGTTCAAGAGAACGGGGTTGATGGAGTCGTACTCATCATGATCCAAATCGCCGAAGATCCTAGCGCCGAACGGACGGCACCTCCGCATTCAACACACGTATGGAGCGAGGACGTCTCCCGCGCCGTTATCCAGCAAGGAGGAGGGAGAGGTTGAGGAAGAGGGCTCCAACAGCAGCACGACGGCGTGGTGGTGGTGGAGCAGCAGTACTCCGGCAGGGCTTCGCCAAGCTCTTGCGGAGGAGGAGAGGTGTTGGGGAGGGGAGGGGCTGTGCCTTGGATGGTGTGTGCAGCCCTCCACTTGCCCCTCTATATATAGGTGAAGGAGGAAGGGGGCCGGCCCCCTCTAGATGAGATCTAGAGGGGGGGCGGCGGCCAAGGGGAGGGGGCTTGCCCCCAAGCAAGGGGGGTGCCCCCCTTAGGGTTTCCCCCCCAACCCTAGGCGCATGGGCCCAAGGGGGGATGCGCCCAGCCCATGTAGGGCTGGTTCCCTTTCCTCTACAGCCCATTAGGCCCTCCGAGAGAGGTGGCCCCTCCCGGTGGACCCCCGGAACCCCTCCGGTGGCCCCGGTACAATACCGATATGCCCCCGAACCTTTCCGGTGACCGTATGAAAACTTCCTACATATAAATCTTCACCTCCGGACCATTTCGGAACTCCTCGTGACGTCCGGGATCTCATCCGGGACTCCGAACAACATTCGGTAATCACATACAAGTCTTCCTAATAACCCTAGTGTCATCGAACCTTAAGTGTGTAGACCCTATGGGTTCGGGAACCATGTAGACATGACCGAGACAACTCTCCGGCCAATAACCAACAGCGGGATCTGGATACCCATGTTGGCTCCCACATGTTCCATGATGATCTCATCAGATGAACCACGATGTCGAGGATCCAAGCAATCCCGTATACAATTCCCTTTGTCAATCGGTACGTTACTTGCCCGAGATTCGATCGTCGGTATCCCAATACCTCGTTCAATCTCGTTACCGGCAAGTCACTTTACTCGTTCCGTAATGCATGATCCCGTGACCAACTACTTAGTCACACTGAGCTCATTATGATGATGTATTACCGAGTGGGCCCGGAGATACCTCTCCGTCATACAGAGTGACAAATCCCAGTCTCGATTCATGCCAATCCAACAGACACTTTCGGAGATACCTGTAGTGCACCTTTGTAGCCACCCAGTTACGTTGTGATGTTTGGTACACCCAAAGCACTCCTACGGTATCCGGGAGTTGCACAATCTCATGGTCTAAGGAAATGATACTTGACATTCAGAAAAGCTCTAGCAGACGAACTACACGATCTTGTGCTATGCTTAGGATTGGGTCTTGTCCATCACATCATTCTCCTAATGATGTGATCCTGGTATCAATGACATCAAATGTCCATGGTCAGGAAACCGTAACCATCTATTGATCAACGAGCTAGTCAACTAGAGGCTCACTAGGGACATGTTGTGGTCTATGTATTCACGCATGTATTACGATTTCCGGATAACACAATTATAGCATGAACAATAGACAATTATCATGAACAAGGAAATATAATAATAACCATTTTATTATTGCCTCTAGGGCATATTTCCAACAGTCTCCCACTTTCACTAGAGTCAATAATCTAGTTACATTGTGATAAATCGAACACCCATAGAGTTCTGGTGTTGATCATGTTTTGCTCGAGGGAGAGGTTTAGTCAACGGATCTGTGACATTCAGGTCCGTATGCACTTTACAAATATCTATGTCTCCATTTTGAACATTTTCACGAATGGAGTTGAAGCGACGCTTGATATGCCTGGTCTTCCTATGAAACCTGGGCTCCTTGGCAAGGGAAATAGCTCCAATGTTGTCACAGAAGAGAGTCATCGGGCCCGATGCATTGGGAATAACACCTAGGTTGGTAATGAACTCCTTCACCCAGATTGCTTCTTGTGCTGCCTCCGAGGCTGCCATGTACTCCGCTTCACATGTAGATCCTGCCATGACGCTTTGCTTACAACTGCACCAGCTGACTGCCCCACCATTCAAGATATACACGTATCCGGTTTGTGACTTAGAGTCATCCAGATCTATGTCGAAGCTAGCATCAACGTAACCCTTTACGATGAGCTCTTCGTCACCTCCATAAACGAGAAACATATCCTTAGTCCTTTTCAGGTATTCAGGATATTCTTGACCGCTGTCCAGTGTTCCATGCCAGGATTACTTTGGTACCTTCCTACCAAACTTACGGCAAGGTTTACGTTAGGTCTGGTACACAACATGGCATACATAATAGACCCTATGGCTGAGGCATAGGGGACGACACTCATCTTTTCTCTATCTTCTGCCATGGTCGGGCATTGAGCCGTGCTCAATCTCGTACCTTGCAACACAGGCAAGAACCCCTTCTTGGACTGATCCATATTGAACTTCTTCAATATCTTGTCAAGGTACGTACTCTGTGAAAGACCAATGAGGCATCTCGATCTATCTCTATAGATCTTGATGCCTAATATATAAGCAGCTTCTCCAAGACCCTTCATTGGAAAACACTTGTTCAAGTAGGCCTTTATGCTTTCCAAGAATTCTATATCATTTCCCATCAATAGTATGTCATCCACATATAATATGAGAAATGCTACAGAGCTCCCACTCACTTTCTTGTAAACACAGGCTTCTCCATAAGTCTGCGTAAACCCAAATGCTTTGATCATCTCATCAAATCGAATGTTCCAACTCCGAGATGCTTGCACCAGCCCATAGATTGAGCGTTGGAGCTTGCACGCCTTGTCAACATTCTTAGGATCGACAAAACCTTCTGCCTGCATCATATACAATTCTTCCTTAAGGAAACCATTAAGGAATGCCATTTTGACGTCCATTTGCCATATCTCATAATCGTAGAATGCAGCAATTGCTAACATGATTCAGACGGACTTCAGCTTCACTACGGGTGAGAAAGTCTCATCGTAGTCAACCCCTTGAACTTGTCGATAACCCTTAGCGACAAGCCGAGCCTTATAGATGGTCACATTACCATCCGCGTATGTCTTCTTCTTAAAGATCCATTTATTTTCTATGGCTCGCCGATCAACGGGCAAGTCAGTCAAAGTCCAACTTCGTTTTCATACATGGATCCTATCTCGGATTTCATGGCTTCCAGCTATTTGTCGGAATCTGGGCCCGCCATCGCTTCTTCAAAGTTCGAAGGTTCACCATTGTCCAACAACATGATTTCCAGAATAGGGTTGCCGTACCACTCTGGTGTGGAACGTGTCCTTGTGGACCTACGAAGTCCAGTAGCAACTTGATCTGAAGTTTCATGATCATCATCATTAACTTCCTCTCTAGTTGGTGCAGGCACCTCAGGAACATTTTCCTGAGCTGCGCCACTCTCCGGTTCAAGAGGCAATACTTCATCAAGTTCTACTTTCCACCCACTTACTTCTTTCGAGAGAAACTCTTTCTCTAAGAAGGATCCATTCTTGGCAACAAAGATCTTGCCTTCGGATCTGAGGTAGAAGGTATACCCAATAGTTTCTTTAGGGTATCCTATGAAGACGCATTTTTCCGATTTGGGTTCGAGCTTTTCAGTTTGAAGTTTCTTCACATAAGCATCGCATCCCCAAACTTTTAGAAATGACAGCTTAGGTTTCTTCCCAAACCATAGTTCATACGGTGTCGTCTCAACAGATATCGACGGAGCCCTATTTAAAGTGAATGCGGCAGTCTCTAAAGCATAGCCCCAAAATGACATCGGTAGATCGGTAAGAGACATCATAGATCGCACCATATCCAATAGAGTGCGATTACGACGTTCGGACACACCATTACGCTGAGGTGTTCCAGGCGGCGTGAGTTGTGAAACTATTCCGCATTTCCTTAAGTGCGTGCCAAATTCGTGACTCAACTATTCTCCCCCACGATCTGATCGTAAGAACTTGATTTTCCTGTCATGTTGATTCTCAACCTCACTCTGAAATTCCTTGAACTTTTCAAAGGTCTCAGACTTGTGTTCCATTAAGTAGACATACCCATATCTACTCAAGTCATTAGTGAGGGTGAGAACATAACGATAGCCACCGCGAGCCTCAACACTCATTGGACCGCACACATCAGTATGTATGATTTCCAATAAGTTGGTTGCTCGCTCCATTGTTCCGGAGAAAAGAGTCTTGGTCATTTTTCCCATGAGGCATGGTTCGCATGTGTCAAATGATTCATAATCAAGAGACTCCAAAAGTCCATCTGCATGGAGTTTCTTCATGTGTTTGACACCAATGTGACCAAGGCGGCAGTGCCACAAGTATGTGGGACTATCATTATCAACCTTACATCTTTTGGTATTCACACTATGAATATGTGTAACATCACGTTCGAGATTAAATACGAATAAACCATTGACCAGCGGGGCATGACCATAAAACATATCTCTCATATAAATAGAACAACCATTATTCTCGGATTGAAATGAGTAGCCATCTCGTATTAAACGAGATCCTGATACAATGTTCATGCTCAAAGCTGGCACTAAATAACAATTATTGAGGTTTAAAACTAACCCCGTAGGTAAATGTAGAGGTAGCATGCCGACGGCGATCACATGGACCTTGGAACCATTCCCGACGCGCATCGTCACCTCGTCCTTCGCCAGTCTCCGCTTATTCCGCAGCTCCTGTTTTGAGTTACAAATATGAGCAACCGCACTGGTATCAAATACCCAGGAGCTACTACGAGTACTGGTAAGGTACACATCAATAACATGTATATCACATATACCTTTGGTGTTGCCGGCCTTCTTGTCCGCTAAGTACTTGGGGCAGTTCCGCTTCCAGTGACCACTTCCCTTGCAATAAAAACACTCAGTCTCGGGCTTGGGTCCATTCTTTGGCTTCTTCCCGGCAGCTTGCTTACCGGGCGCGGCAACCCCCTTGCCGTCCTTCTTGAAGTTCTTTTTACCCTTGCCCTTCTTGAACTTAGTGGTTTTATTCACCATCAACACTTGATGTTCCTTTTTGATTTCCACCTCCACTGATTTCAGCTTTGAATATACCTCAGGAATGGTCTTTTCCATCCCCTGCATATTGAAGTTCATCACAAAGCTCTTGTAGCTAGGTGGGAGCGACTGAAGGATTCTGTCAATGACCGCATCATCCGGGAGATTAACTCCCAGCTGAGACAAGAGGTTGTGCAACCCAGACATTTTGAGTATGTGCTCGCTGACGGAACTATTCTCCTCCATCTTACAACTGTAGAACTTGTCGAAGACTTCATATCTCTCGACCTGGGCATGAGCTTGGAAAACCATTTTCAGCTCTTGGAACATCTCATATGCTCTGTGTTGCTCAAAACACTTTTGGAGCCCCGGTTCTAAGCTGTAAGGCATGCCGCACTAAACCAGGGAGTAATCATCAACACGGGACTGCCAAGCATTCATTACGTCTTGGTTTGCTGGGGGTGGTGCTTCACCTAGCGGTGCTTCAAGGACATATGCTTTCTTGGCAGCTATGAAGATGATCCTCTAGTTCCGGACCCAGTCCGGATAGTTGCTACCATCGTCTTTCAGCTTGGTTTTCTCTAGGAACACGTTGAAGTTGAGGACAACATTAGCGTGGGCCATTTGATCTACAAGACATATTGTAAAGATTTTAGACTAAGTTCATGATAATTAAGTTCATCTAAATAAATTATTTAATGAACTCCCACTTAGATAGACATCACTCTAGTCATCTAAGTGATACATGATCCGATTCAACTAGGCCGTGTCTGATCATCACGTGAGACGGACTAGTCATCATCGGTGAACATCTTCATGTTGATCATATCTTCTATACGACTCGTGTTCGACGTTTCGGTCTTCCGTGTTCCGAGGCCATGTCTGTACATGCTAGCCTCGTCAAGTCAACCTAAGTGTTTTGCGTGTGTAAATCTGGCTTACACCCGTTGTATGCGAACGTTAGAACCTATCACACCCGATCATCACGTGGTGCTTCGGAACAACGGACCTTAGCAACGGTGCACAGTTAGGGAGAACACTTTCTTGAAATTGTTGCGAGGGATCATCTTATTTATGCTACCGTCGTTCTAAGAAAATAAAATGTAAAGCATGATAAACATCACATGCAATCAAATAGTGACATGATATGGCCAATATCATTTTGCTCCTTTTGATCTCCATCTTCGGGGCGCCATGATCATCGTCGTCACCGGCATGACACCATGATCTCCATCATCATGATCTCCATCATCATGTCTTCATGAAGTTGTCTCGTCAACTATTACTTCTACTACTATGGCTAACGCTTAGCGATAAAGTAAAGTAACTACATGACGTATAAGTTGACACGCAGGTCATAAATAAATTAAGACAACTCTTATGGCTCCTGCCGGTTATCATACTCATCGACATGCAAGTCGTGATTCCTATTACAAGAACATGATCAATCTCATACATCACATATATCATTCATCACATCCTTTTGGCCATATCACATCACACGGCATATGCTGCAAAAACAAGTTAGACGTCCTCTAATTGTTGTTGCAAGTTTTTTTTACGTGGCTGCTATAGGTTTCTAGCAAGAACGTTTCTTACCTACGCCAAAACCACAACGTAATATGCCAATTTCTATTTAACCTTCATAAGGACCCTTTTCATCGAATCTGATCCGACTAAAGTGGGAGAGATAGACACCCGCTAGCCACCTTATGCAACTAGTGCATGTCAGTCGGTGGAACCAGTCTCACGTAAGCGTACGTGTAAGGTCGGTTCGGGTCGCTTCATCCCATGATGCCGCCGAATCAAGATAAGACTAGTAACGGCAAGTAAATTGACAAAATCGACGCCCACAACAACTTGTGTTCTACTCGTGCATAGAAACTACGCATAGACCTAGCTCATGATGCCACTGTTGGGGATCGTAGCAGAAATTTAAAATTTTCTACGCATCACCAAGATCAATCTATGGAGTCATCTAGCAACGAGGGGAGAGGAGTGCATCTACATACCCTTGTAGATCGCGAGCGAAAGCATTCAAGAGAACGGGGTTGATGGAGTCGTACTCGTCGTGATCCAAATCACCGAAGATCCTAGCGCCGAACGGACGGCACCTCCGCGTTCAACACACGTACGGAGCGAGGACGTCTCCCGCGCCTTGATCCAGCAAGGAGGAGGGAGAGGATTAGGAAGAGGGCTCCAACAGCACCACGACGGCGTGGTGGTGGTGGAGCAGCAGTACTCCGGCAGGGCTTCGCCAAGCTCTTGCGGAGGAGGAGAGGGGCTGGGGAGGGGAGGGGCTGCGCCTTGGATGGTGTGTGCAGCCCTCCCCTTGCCCCTCTATATATAGGGAAAGGAGGAAGGGGGTCGGCCCCCTCTAGATGAGATCTAGAGGGGGGGCTGCGGCCAAGGGGAGGGGGCTTTCCCCCTAAGCAAGGGGGGCGCCCCCTTAGGGTTTCCCCCCCAACCCTAGGCGCATGGGCCGAAGGGGGGATACGCCTAGCCCATGTAGGGCTGGTTACCTTTCCTCTACAGCCCATTAGGCCCTCCGAGAGAGGTGGCCCCTCCCGGTGGACCCCCGGAACCCCTCCGGTGGCCCCGGTACAATACCGATATGCCCCCGAACCTTTCCGGTGACCGTATGAAAACTTCCTACATATAAATCTTCACCTCTGGACCATTCTGGAACTCCTCGTGACATCCGGGATCTCATTCGGGGCTCCGAACAACATTCGGTAATCACATACAAGTCCTCCTAATAACCCTAGCATCATCGAACCTTAAGTGTGTAGACCCTACGGGTTCGGGAACCATGCATACATGACCGAGACAACTCTCCGGCCAATAACCAACAGCGGGATCTGGATACCCATGTTGGCTCCCACATGTTCCAAGATGATCTCATCGGATGAACCACGATGTCGAGGATTCAAGCAATCCCGTATACAATTCCCTTTGTCAATTGGTACGTTACTTGCCCGAGATTCGATCGTTGGTATCCCAATACCTCGTTCAATCTCGTTACCGGCAAGTCACTTTACTCGTTTGGTAATGCATGATCCCGTGACCAACTACTTAGTCACACTGAGCTCATTATGATGATGTATTATTGAGTGGGCCCAGAGATACCTCTCGGTCATACGGAGTGACAAATCCCAGTCTCGATTCATGTCAACCCAACAGACACTTTCGGAGATACCTGTAGTGCACCTTTATAGTCACCTAGTTACGTTGTGACGTTTGGTACACCCAAAGCATTCCTACGGTATCTGGGAGTTGCACAATCTCATGGTCTAAGGAAATGATACTTGACATTAGAAAAGCTTTAGCATACGAACTACACGATCTTTGTGCGAGGCTTAGGATTGGGTCTTGTCCATCACATCATTCTCCTAATGATGTGATCCCGTTATCAATGACATCCAATGTCCATGGTCAGGAAACCGTAACCATCTATTGATCAACGAGCTAGTCAACTAGAGGCTTACTAGGGACATGGTGTTGTCTATGTATCCACACATGTATCTGAGTTTCCTATCAATACAATTATAGCATGGATAATAAGAAAATTGTCATGAACAAGGAAATATAAAAATAACCATTTTATTATTGCCTCTAGGGCATATTTCCAACAAGTGCGTCCTTCTGTGCATGCCACCACGCAGTGGTGAATTGTGCGCGAGTGCGTCCTCCACGCGGAAGAAGTGTGTCCTAAATGCGCCCTCAATTTACTAGCGTGCGGGGTGCTACCCCGAGTCGTTTGAACTTTGTTTACTTCACCGCGTGTCAGATGGGCCTCTAGTTTACTTATTTTCACCCAGTTCCACATGGGCCAGCACACGAAGATACAGAACACGAGCTAACAAAGCAACATGTGGACTGGTTGACTGGTCAACTAAACAATATACGGAGCTATACACTGACACAGTGAGCGTATAATCCGTCGGTATAGAGTGTTCGTGTGAGAGGGGAGGCCCGTGAGAGATAGTAGAGAGAGAGAAAGAGCTACTCCCTCCGTTCGATAATGTAGTTCCAACATTTTTTTTATAGTCAAACTTTTGAAACTTTGACCAAGTTTATAAAGAAATTACTTATATCCACAATACCAAAGATAAATGATAGTATGAAGTAAGTACATGTTGTGATGAATCTAATGATCTTTCCAGATGTAAATGTTTTTCTCCACATATACCTGGTCAAACTTTTCTGAGGTTTGACTTTTCAAAACATCCATATGCTTATGGACGTGAGAGACTCCCTAAAGAGAGAGAGAGAGAGAGAGAGAAATAGAAAGAGTGAGTGGAAAAAGTGTGTGTGCGTGTGTGAAAGAGACATGGACAATACTCGATAAAAGTCGAGAAAAACGTGTGTGTCTTATGCAAACATATCACACATGCATCTTCGACAACGGAAGCAAGGTGAGGAGATAGTGTGTGGTTGTTTGCAACCGAGAGAGCAAGACCCCTAGAATGTGGCCAAGAGAGGTCTGACAAACAAGGGAGAGAGGTCGAGAGAGACGTACAGAGAAAATGCTGACATATGGAGGAGAGGGTGTATGTTTGTCATAGAGAGATCCACTGGAGATCATGAAGGGACTACATGGGTGGGAGATTGAGTGAAAAGGTGTGTGCGCGATAGAAGATACCACGAGAGATATTGAGATAGACGTATGGATGGAAGGAGACAATACGTGTGTTCCTGATGGCTAGTGAGAGATAATCATACTTAGGGGGGTTCTTGCGCCTATGATGGAGTGAGGGATTATGGTACTTATTAGGGGGGGTGTCACATAGAGAGAGAACAAGGGCGGAGAGTGTTGGATGGGTCTATATGTATAGCACGAGCGAGACATGTGTATGTGTGAACCAGGGAGATATAAAGTTTGAGAGAGATTGAGGAGCCCCAATAAGGCTGAGTGGTGCGTCAGATAGCTGAGAGGGGGAAAGAGATATTCCATCCGCTCGATAATGCAGTGCATGTAATTTTTTAAGAAGTCAAACTTTGGAAACTTTGATCAGGTTTAAACAAATGTTATTTATATCTCCAATACCAAAGATACATCATACGAAACTACATCTCATGGTGAATCTAATGGTATATGTTTGCCGTTCCAGATGTAATTGTTTTTCTCCACGTACATGGTCAAACTTTGTGATGTTTGACTTTTCAATAAATCAATATGCTATGGACCGAGGAGAGTGCCTAAGTCGAGAGGGATCAAGTGCGTGTGAAGGAGAATGAGTAAGTGTGCAAAAAGAGTATGTGTGTGAAAGAGAAAGTGACAACAAACGATAAATTAGAGAGAGTGTGTGTTTTTTCGTTTCTTAGGCGAACATATCATGCATGCATCTCCGAGGTAGAAAAGCGAGGCGAGGAGGTACATGAAGATAGCTAGTGTGTGATTGTTTGCAACGGAGAGAGACACCCCTATAGCACATGTCCAATAGAGGTCTGGCCAACAAGAAACAAAGGTCGAGAGGGACACATGGAGAACATGGACACATGGGGAGGGCGAGAGGGTGTGTTTGTGATAGAGAGACCCCCTCAAGATCGTGAGGGGACTGTATGGGTGGGAGATCGAGGGAGGTGCGTGCGCGATAGAAAGATGCCCCGAGAGAAATCGAGATAGACCATGCACATGTTTGTGATGGAGACTAAGATTAGCTAGTCATATACATATAGGGGGGACATCGTGTGCCTACAATTGAGTGAGAGACCATCATACTTGGCTAGCTAGGCATGATATTGTGTGTGTGCGTGTGAGATGGAGAGAGAACGAGGGAGAGAGATAGAGTTTTAGATGGCCTATCAAGTGCGAGTGAGATATGCATGTGTATGTGTGTCCCATGTAGATGGAGAGTTTGAGAGAGAGGGGGAAGAGCTCCGAGACGACAGACTGGTGCGTGAGAGAGTTACGGGGAATGAGCCAAGGAACTTGTGTGCGTACGATGAGTGCACCCAAGATATCTAGCTTGGACTAGAGAATCATACATAGTGTGCGAGAGAGACCTATAGATGGAGTATATATGCATGCGAACTAGAAAGACCCCCCCCCCCCCACGCACACACAAAGAGAGAGAGATGGAGAGAAAGAGAGAGGACCAACAGGGTTTGTGTGTTGGATGCGAGCGACAGAATTGAAGATTGTCGGCGAGAGAGAGAGAGCAGGAGTCCGGGAGAGGGGGAGGTCGCGTTTTATGTATCAAAGACTGATATAAACCATGTTTCGATATAAACTTGCATTCACATATTTAAATTGGAGAACATGTTGTCTGCAATCCACACATGAACGGATATATGCGTATATCAAACAAGTTCATTAATTTGACTTTCAACATGTTCATGGAGTACTATAATACTGTACAACATGCTATTCGATTGAGGTGTTCAATTTTGGATTTAGTTCACTATTTTGACCTGGTGAATGAGCTATTTCATTGAATCGAGATATTTCATTTTGGGTTTGATTCCCGTTTTTGAGTGGGTCAACTATTTGTCATATAGTAAATCGCTAGCAACGAGCATGTAAAAACACATTACTCCCGAGCATCATCTCTCCATCTAAAAAAGAAGTGGCAAGCTAATATTTCTAAATTTGATTCGAATCGACTTGGTAAGGTAGACGTGGATGCTCGTTCTCCCAAATTTTGAATGGACCGTTAAACATCCTCTGATCGGTGGAATTCGCCCGAGAAAATAAATGGGAGACGCGAAATTACCGTCCTATGTGGGCGACACATTAATTGGCCCGTTGTGCATCGAGGGTAGGTTCATAACTTCATACAAGCGTGCCTTCTCCTCGTCTGAAATGACATGTGCCGAATAATTCATAAACCATGGTCGAAAAAACACGCTCTCCTCGCCCGAAATAGCTTGCGCCCACTTTTTCAAAACACACTCTCCTTGCCCGAAATCGCTCGCGCCCACTATATTTCAAAACACGCCCTCCTCGCCTGAAATCGCTCCCGCCCACTATTTGGGGAGAAGCAAAGTTACTCTACTATCCCCGACCTCAGTACACAGACCCATGCCGAGAAGCCTAAAGGCAGGGGTAGAACTGTAACTCCCCCTCACATTTCAAACAAATGCATCTGTAAAACATGGTTCCACTCCCCTCCCAATCCCCCCCCATTCATACCTCGTGGGAGCCAAATCACCTTCTCCCCAGAAGCTCCCTTCTCCCGAGCCGCGAAACCTCAGCCCCTCCTCCATGGCGCCCCTACCGCACCAATTTCACAGCCGCTCTCCTCCCTAATGCCGGAGACGCTGTCCATTTGCCGTCGTGCACTGGGCCGTGTGTCTCTTACTCCATGCTGTCGGAGCTGCCTCGACGACGGCCGTGTGAACCATACCGGAGCCGATTCACCCCCGCCGTTGTTCACGGCGCCGGAGTGGCTCCAACTTCGGATCCATCCAGAGTCCCAACGCTGCTTCCCCGTAGCCGTCGACCGTCGTGACATCGTTGTTTCCCTGCCACTAGTGGCCACCGCAACCATGCCAGCCTCACCGACTCGGCAGCTGGACCTGCCTACTTCACCATGCCGCCAGATAGGTCGCACCCTCATCTCAAATCACTTTATTTAAGCATCAGTTTTCTGAATTTTTATTCTGGGCCAATCGATTCCAAATGGGAAGCAGCACCCCTCGAGGCGGTGGAGCTCCTAGGCTACCGGTTGGCTGGTGTTTAACATAAGGGTGCGGGGACGCAAGTTTGCCGCGGTAGCAGCACTTAGATGGCTATCTTAGAGTTGCGTGGGTTCAAGGTACTGCCGCCGCCGGATCTGGATGATGGGGAGTCTTTATGGATTGGCCCGGGGGCGGCGCAACCACGGCAGTGCGGTGGGGCGGGGAGCGGGGTTTTGGCCGGGGCCATGGACGGCAGAGGCAAGCTGCTCTGCCGTTGGTTGCTGGCTCTTCGGGGAAGATTCCTAACAATGTCAGCCAGGAGGCACAAGACGGCCGTCAAGCCACCCGCGTAGATCGGACAGTACCAAAATAAAATAAAATTGTGTGACCCCAATTTAGTCTCAGTCAACAGACGTGTGATCACTCTCGTACCTTGCTGTTGATCTCTTAGTGTATTTCTTCAGATCAAAGAGATGTGTCGTTCTTAACATTATGCGTTATCTGCATCTTCAGCCATACCGTCTTCTGACTCACCGCAGATGCTCCAACAAGGGAAGCATACACCAGAAGGGAGCTATAGTCCCCACTCAACAGTTCCCTGCATCGAATGCACATGCCCGACATGGACAGCCACCACAACTGCAGGGCCATCGACAAGTCAGCACATGATGCTCACTCCTATGGATGGCGGCCAGATAGGTTGTACCGTCATCTTACTTGTGTGCAACATTTATGGCTTTGTTATTCATCTAAGCATGGAAAATATATTATCACGTTTCACTATATATTCATGCTGATCTCTTACGGGTCTTGTTCAGGAGTTAACGTTGTTCCATAGTTCAGCTAAGATACTTGTTCTTTAGGTAACGTTGTTCCATAGTTATCATCCATCATCCAATGCTATCCCACATGCTGGTGATTATAGTATTATACCACTTCTAGTATTACCTGTGTTGTTCTTTAATACTTTTGTGTGCCATCTAGTTAATCTCGAGTACAAACGATACATATTCTGTAGCTTTCACCTGTGTTCTCCCTTTAGTTTTTGAGACATGTTGCTGCTAGTTAACCCCGGTCCTACTATTTATGTCGTCTCCTACAGGCACTCATTACATAAATCTAACTACTAGTTGTCTTCCATGCATGTCAGATATAATTGCACACACTGGTATATCCATAAGAACCTCATGGAGCAATGTAAAGGCCAATAAACTTGATGTCAATGATACCCAATATGATGGAACATGTAGAGGCAGTTCTTCAGAAGACTTGCAGAAAGATGTTGAATCCTCTTCACCCCACAAGGTCCTTGCTCTAACTTGGCCCGTGATATGGGTACAACATGCATATAATGTCCTGGAGTGTATCTACTCTGTTGCAATGCCATGTGCTTAGCATGCTGATCATGCATGTAAATATGTCATGCCTTCCTGTTTTCAGTACCTGTCCATTCATGATAACATGTTTTCAAATTCAAGTACTGTCATTCTACTCTATCGGAATGCCATCTGCTTAATTCGGACATCATGCTTCTGCATATCTTATGCATTGTTATTCATCAGTATGTACTTCGTCTATCTACCATACCATGTTTTTTTACATTGAAGTGTTGTTCTAGTGCTCTGTTGCAATGCCATCTTAGTTTCCCAATCATACACGTGTATGCTGCCTTAGTTTTTTCTGTACATATTCCACTAGCATACAATTTTACATACAACTAGTTTTTTTTACTGTGTTGTCCTATCGTATCCCTAGCTCTTACACCATACTCCCTCCGTCTGGATTACATGTTGCCGAAATGGATAAAAAAGATGTATCTAGAACTTAAATAGGCCTAGACCCATCCATTTTTTTCCGGATGGAGGGAATACATTGTAACGCCCTCGATGCGGCTATATCTCCCACGTGTCGAAGCACGACTTAGAGGCATAACCGCATTGAAAGCAATGTCGCAAGTGAGGTAATCTTCACACAACCCATGTAATACATAAGGGAAAGAGATACATAGTTGGCTTACAATCGCCACTTCACACAATTACATGAATAAAGCATTACATCAACCAGATACAATCAAGGTCCGACTACGGAACCAAAATAAAAGAAGACTACCCAAATGCTACACAGATCCCCGATCGTCCCAACTGGGCTCCACTACTGATCGACTGAAACGAAACAACACAATGGACAAGATCTTCATTGAGCTCCTCCTGAGCTTGGTTGCGTCACCTGCACAGTAACATCGGCACCTGCAAACTGGTTTTGGAAGTAACTGTGAGTCACGGGGACTCAGCAATCTCACACCCTCGTGATCAAGACTATTTAAGCTTATAGGATGGGTAAAAGGTATGAGGTGGAGCTGCAGCAAGCGACTAGCATATATGGTGGCTAAACATACGCAAATGAGAGTGAGAAGAGAAGGCAAGGCACGTTCGATAAAACTATGATCAAGAAGTGATCCTAGAACAACCTATGTCAAGCATAACTCCAACACCGTGTTCACTTCCCGAACTCCACCGAGAAGAGACCATCACGGTTACACACGCGGTTGATGTATTTTAATTAAGGTCAACTTCAGGTTTTCTACAACCGGACATTAACAAATTCCCATCTGCCCATAACCACGGGCACGGCTTTCGAAAGTTCAATCCCTGCAGGGGTGTCCCAACTTAGCCCATCACAAGCTCTCACGGTCAACGAAGGATATTCCTTCTAGCAGGAAGACCCGATCAGACTCGGAATCCCGGTTACAAGACATCCTCGACAATGGTAAAACAAGTCCAGCAAGACCGCCCGATGCGCCGACATCCTGATGGGAGCTGCACATATCTCGTTCTCAGGGCAACACCGGATCAACACTACGTACAGCTAAAACCAGCCCTCAAGTTTCCCCGAGGTGGCGCCGCAAGTGGCTCTGTTTCGGACCAACACTTAGACAAGCACTGGCCCGGGGGTTAAAATAAAGTTGGGCTGGCCTAACCCAAGGGAAAAAGGCTAGGTGGCGAATGGTAAAACCAAGGTTGGGCCTTGCTGGAGGAGTTTTATTCAAAGCGAACTGTCAAGGGGTTCCCATTATAACCCAACTGCGTAAGGAACGCAATATCCGGGAACATAACACCGATATGACGGAAACTAGGGCGGCAAGAGTGGAACAAAACACCAGGCATAAGGCCGAGCCTTCCACCCTTTACCAAGTATATAGATGCATTAATTAGATAAAAGATATTGTGATATCCCAACAAGTAAACATGTTCCAACAAGGAACAACATCTCCATGTTCCAATAGGGAACAAACTTCAATCTTCACCTGCAACTAACAACGCTATAAGAGGGGCTGAGCAAAGTGGTAACATAGCCAAACAACGGTTTGCTAGGACAAGGTGGGTTAGAGGCTTGGTTTAACAATATGGGAGGCATGATAAGCAAGTGGTAGGTATCGTAGCATAGGCATAGCAAAAGAGCGAGCAACTAGCAAGCAAAGATAGAAGTGATTTCGAGGGTATGTTCATCTTGCCTGAGATCCCGCAAGGAAGAAGAACGAGTCCATGAAGAAGATAAATGGACGTAGTCGCACGGATCCTCACAACTCCAGAACGGAACCGAAGCTAACGAGGGAAACAACCCGGAAAGAAGCAAACAACATAGTAAACAACCATCACATAACATGGCATGATGCACAAACAAGTATGATGCATGTCCGGTTTAATGAAGCATGGCATGGCTATAATGCACAAACAATCCTACAAATTAAGTGGATCTCAATATGCAACAGGATGCATATTGACAAAACACCACAATCCATTATTTAGTTCGATCTCGTTTATGTACCCAACAATATTAAATGTTGTTAAGCATGTCAAGAGGTGAAACATAAAGGAATTATCTATCTAAACAATTTGATTGGGGCCAGATATAGCAAACAACAAATCCGGTAAATCCCCATATGCATTTAGCAAATTAATGCAAACAACAATTTTAAACATTCTTGATGTTGTTAACATGATGCGGATGACATGAACAAGATTATGCAATTTTTATTAAAAGTTGACAAGAGCATTATGAAGCACTTGTCACCGTGGTAGAGAGGAAAGGGGTGCCACGGCAACGATAACGAAAACGGTGCCACGGCAACGTTCTGGTTCCGGAAACTCGATTGAGATGCCGGTGGAAAAGAACAAGTGTGATGGGAGCGTGTCATGCGATGAACGGTGGGGTGCTCCCGGTTACCGGGTTCCCACGGGTCGACGACGGTGACAAGGCAAAAGAGGGGCAATGTGCACCGACAATTTGAGCATGGAGCAAGCACGAGCATCTCATACACCACACGTGCATTCGTTCACGGGCGGTCGTCTCGGGGTTATACCTTCGAAGCGTGCGAGCGGGACAGTACTCGTTCGGTGCAAAGTAGAGGAAGTAGTCGTTCTCACGACGGCGGTAGTGGAAGTAGTCATTCTTGCACGCTCTAGGGTCGGAGGTAGAGGTTCTCACGATCTCGGCGACGGTAGTGGTACATGTTTATCGTTGCACAAGTTTCTGTAGACGTTCATGTCATCGGTGTCGTGGTACTTGGGGTCTTCGGACTTTCCGGTCCCGTTCTTGCGACGGTAGTCGTTCACGTTCGTTCGGAGAGGTACTTGATGACTGCAATGTCTTCGGGGTGACGGTAGTGGTACACGCGACGTCGGGGTACTTGTCTGTCTGGTCTTGGCGGCATAGATGTACACGTTGTCGAGGTACTTGTCACATCATCGGGTGTAGTTGTACATGAGGGTCTTGACGAATCCGAAGGGGTACTTGACGGGTCCAGCCTTGGCGATTCAGGTTTCGTAGTGTCCTGGTACTTGATGCAAAGAGGCAACGACTTGGCACGGTTCCAGTGGTCGAACAAGGCAGGGCAGCTCGGCCACGCGCGCTACGGGCGGCAGAGGACAAGCAGAGGAGTAGCAGCGCGGGGTAAGACAGCGACGCCGGCGAGGAGCAGCCCCAGCGGCGGATCTCCATGGGAGGCATAGCCATGCGCGGCTGCTGGAGATCCTCAAGCAGAGAAGAAGCCGGCAGCCTGTGGTGCCCGGCGGCCCTGGCGACGCGGTAGGGCGGGCGAGCTCGACCCTCGCGCCCATGGCGGCAAGGAGGAAGACCATGGAGGAGGTGCACGGGTCACGGGCTCCTGGCGGGTAGAGTTAACGTAGGGGAGGCGCTGGTCCTGGCGCGGCGGCGGGCTTGCTGGCGTCGGGGATGATGCAAGAGAGGAGAGGCCGGCGGCTGCGGTACAATAAGCAACCGAGGCGCGGCTTTCGGCCATGGCGACGGTGAGGCGGGTCAAGGGCGGCGTCGCTCCTGGTTCCAGCGGGAGGAAGAACGTCCCAGTCGTCTTCGGGAGGCGCGAAGCAGAGGGAGGAGAGGAACTGCGAGCGAGAGAAGATATCGGGCGAAGGGGAGAGGTCGAGGGATCTCTCGATCCCTCTGGCGGCGCGAGGGAAGATGCGAGGGAGAGGATCGATCGGGATGGGGTTGTCTCGGGCGCCTAGGGTTAGCACAGGGCGCTGGGCCTAGGGTGCAAATGGCCTAGGGGGGGCCGGTGCAGGAGGCCCAGTCTGGAGGGCGCCGGCTGGGCCTTAGAAGGAGAATGGGCCTGCTGCTCTCTCTCACTCCTCTCTAAAACTTCTTTTATCTCCCAAAACAGGAAAAAACATATCGAAGAAAAAGAGAATAAAGGAAGTGTTAGGGATAGAATTTGCGCGGGAGGTTAATTTCCTCAGACTCATAAAGATGAGCTTGTTCCAAGAAAATAGGAAAGAGCACATGTGTGAAGTTTAAATTCCAACTCATTTGAATTTAATTCAAATGAGTGTGAGAAGGAAGTCGGTATTCGATAGGTCCAAAAATGTTGGGGATTTTGTTAGAGCTCCGGAAAATGGTGAAAGAATTATTGGCAAGACTAGAGAGTCGAAACTTGAAGAAGAAAAAGGCCAAGGGATTTAATATGCAAGTGGGTTCACGGGTGATTCCAAAACAATGGAATTTTAAATATAGCTCCCTAATAACGGGAGGATATGTTATAAAGAGAATCACCATGTGAATTCCCTCGGTTTAAATGGACCGAAGATCCATGCAATTTATTTAGAGAGTTTTAGTTAGCTTTGAGAAAGGATGGCATGATGACATGATGCAATGCACATGATGCAACGAACCAAACAAATCTCACGACGAAACCTGGAAATCTTGGAAGGCATCTGAAGCTCCAGTCTTGGGGCGTTACATACATGTCAATATGTCATGCCTTTCTATTCTTCAGTACCTATTCCATATCTCTGTTGTAGCATGTTTTATAACTGAAGCACCATTATTCTATACAAGGCATGCAAGGGGAAGATGACTATGTTAGAATCTGAAGGGTTACAAACCAGGTCTTTGCAAAAGATCCAACCGCCAGGACATAATAAACCAACTCCAATTTTTATAGATACTGCTCCAGCACAGAGAAACCCAACTCCTACTGATAATAAGTAGATTCCAGTGGCCAAAGAACTAGCCTGCACCAGTCCAGCAAAAATATGTCAACTCCATTCTAATAAGCGTGTGCGTATCCTTGCATCATGAAATTTTATAGCATGTTGATCATATTTTCTACATGTTTCTTATCTATATCTCTTTTAGAAAGTAAGCTTAACAGATAGAAGAATTTATGCCCTAGTATCGTCTGTGAGGAAAGATTCTTGCAGGAATTCTCTGTACTCCAATGCAGATGTAAGTACCTGTTGTATATCACTATATTTTTACATCAGCATGTATTTTGTTAATCGGCGTGAATCCAACCTTTATCTGATCTAAATTTAGTTGTAGCAAAATGTATGATGAACGGCCACAATGTTGATTTTTGTAAGGAAAACAGCCTGCTAGTTTTGCATCCTGAGCTGCATGAGTGTACTATGTCATATCAGTGGGTTTGATTACTTTGGTTCTGCAGTGGGTTTTCAGTGTTTTTTACTATGTTGTCCTGTCGTATCCCTAGCTCTTACATCATACTCCCTCTGTCCGGATTACATGTCGCAGAAATGGAATAAAACTGGATGTATCTAGAACTGAAATACGCCTAGACCCATCCATTTATTTCCGGATGGAGGGAATACATGTCAATATGTCATGCCTTTCTATTCTTCAGTACCTATTACATATTTGTTGTAGCATGTTTTATAATTGAAGCACCATTCTTCTATATAAGGCATGCAAGGGGAAGACGGCTATGTTAGAATCTGAAGGGTTACAAACCAGGTCTTTGCAAAAGATCCAAACGCCAGGAGATAATAAACCAACTCCATTTTTCATAGATACTGCCCCAACACAGAGAAACCCAACTCTCACTAATAAAGCAGATTCCAGTGGCCAAAGAACTAGTCCGCTCCAGTCCAGCAAAAGAATGTCAACTCCATTCTAAGAAGCGTGTGTGTATCCTTGCATCATGAAATTTTATAGCATTCTGATCATATTTTCTACATGTTTCTTACCCATCTCTCTTTTAGAAAATAAGGTTAAATGATAGAAGATTTCCTTCATTGGGATTGTATTCGAGGAAAACATCTTGCGGGAATTCTCTATGCTCCAATGCTGATGTAAGTACCTGTTGTATATCACTATATTTTTACACCAGCATGTATATTGTTAATCGGCGTGAATCCAACCTTTGTCTGATCTAAAATTAGTTGTAGCAAAATGTTAAAGGCGCCAATGTTGATTTTTGTAAAGAAAACTGCCTGGTAGTTTTGCATACTGAGTTGCATGAGTGTACTATCTCATATCATGACATTACTGAATTGTAGTGCTGCTCTGGTTGCCCATTCATTCATTGTGTCAATGTTGCTTTCGTATTATCTTACCTGGCTGATGATAGCTGTGCCATATTGTGTTAATTTGGTGTTGGCTAGTTGCCCAAACGTTCGTTGTGGCAATGTTGCTTTCCTATTATCTGACTTGGCCAATGATAGCAATGCTAGTGTCTTAATTTGGTGCGGGCTGCTGAAGATAAGAAGACAAACTTTGAAAACAGCAAGGCAACCCCATTGTTTCTTTCCAATAAATCTAGGCCAGGTAATATGACAATAACTCATGACTAATCTATTTGGTTCCCATCCTAATTTATGTTATGATGCAGTGGTCGAGACACTCTCCACTATCAATAATACAAGCCTGCCAAAATCACCATCTGAATCTGTTCAGTATCCTCTGTCTCGAATGCAACGGAAAAAATGTATGTTTGTGAACCAATTAATGGCTGAAGGAATGATGGAAATGGTGGAGGAATCATAGGTGCAGAGTCGTGCGACACAACAACTGATCAATGTTTTCAGAGACAGTGTAGCAAAGCAGCAAGAAATTGCCCACATGCTTATGGGCGTCATCCGTACTGAGGTTGCAGACTGTGACGTTGTAGATCGTTAGGTTCTGTTCATTTATTTGCACTGGCATCAATCTTTGATTGCCCAGTGGATGTAATTTCCTATAATATATGTTGGATGTGCCACGTTTTCCCCTATATGCCGTACCTTTGCTTGATCGGTTTTGGTCCTGTGCATAATTGCTCGTCGTAATGGGCTCAAATTATCTAATTTGGCCTAAAGACATGTAGGAACTTTAGTGGGCCCATTAAGTTAATGGGCCGTTACCAGGCCGAAAGTTAATGGTCGGCCGTCTTAACTCCCAGGTCGTTAACAGGCTGACATCGAAGCGGGCAACAGGTGGGCCCAATTGATTTCACGGGCCGTTAACAGGACGTTACTAAGTTCGGGCTACATATGGCCCAACTATACTGTGGGACTTTAGCAGGCCGAAAGAGACTGCGGGCTTGTACTAGACCATGAAGAGCATGGGCCGCTAAGAGGCTATCGTGGGTTTGTCATGGCAGATGTCCTTGTGAAAGGACTTAGTCATGGAGCCATCGCAACGGGTTAGCTTAAAGGGGTTAAACCGGACAAGGGGACACGGGGAGTTTATACTAGTTTGGCCCCTTCGATGAAGGTAAAAGCCTACGTCAAGTTGTGATTGGTATTGCTGGGGTTTCGATGACCAGGGAGTGAATCCGCTTTGACTGGCCCTCGAGTTGTTGTGTGTTGTCCCTAAACCCTGCCGGGTCGTCCCTTTATATACATAGGTTAACGCCGGTCAGTTTATAGAGTCCCGAAACTGGATCATAAACGTGTCCGGTTCGGTCTCTATACTTCCTATCTTACAATGCAAGTTACATAATAAGGTCGGTTTATATCTACAGGCTTTAACTTGCCTTTGGGCCTTGGGCCTTCATAAAGCGCCATCATTCTTACGTCTTCATGGGCTTCTAATCTTCATAAAGTTAATCCGGCTGCTCCTGGCCGGTTTACGTCCAGTAATAATATCCCCAACAGTAGGCCCCAGATTTGTTTGAACTTGTTCATGTAAATCTTCAACACTTAGAAAAATTCTTGTTCTGGCATCTTTGTATAAATCTGGTAAATCACCGTGACGTCATCCTTTAAATCCGCGGCCAATCGTTATGATGTCATCTACCCATTGAAGCCGAAGATGCTCTTCATTTAATGATCGTTTCAACCCTCGAGGCATCATCCTTAATAATTATCCATTTCCAGCTCCTCGATTTCCGCACTTGTCGCTTTATCGCTTCGCCTTATAAATAGGACCACGGGTCCTTCTCCTTTTTCCCCTTCGCCTCCTTCACTTCGTCTTCCTCCTCGCGACACCTCTGCCCCTGAGCGCCGCTGCCGTCACCGAGCTTCACCTCTGCTTCGACAAAGGCCGCTGCATCAACCTGATCGTTACCAGAGACACGTGGTGATCCTCCGCTGGTTCCTCCTGCACCAGTAAGTTTCTCCTCTCCTCACCCCAGATCCGCCATTAGGGTTCGATGTTCTTCATAACCTAAAACTATTCCTCCTTTAGTAACACCAATGGCCAGTTAGATCTGATCATTTTCAGTGCCCTTTGTAGTTTAAACTCCCTTCTTCTTGTTAAGGCACCTGCTTGATATCAAACTCATCTGAACTTACTGAACCTTTTGAGCACTTGAAATTAGAACAGAATATATTTTGATTATCCAATGCACGGCAGATCTGAAATTTCCATGCCAAACTATGAAATCTGTTTTACCTTACTTAGCCCTTTTCGTCTTAGATCTGTATCCTCTTTACCATGTAGGCGGTTTACCCTTGTAAAAACAATCTATCTCATACCATTAGTCCCCTTGTAAACCGGCAAATCCCCTTTACATTCATTGTAACAGTCCGGTTTAACAACACATGTATACCCTTGATATGACCTTGTCAGTTATTATTGTATCAGTCTCCGGTTTACGCAATTTCACATATCTGTATATCTTTATCCCATTGCATCTTGCGTATCATCATGAATGATTTGTAAACCGACATTTCTTTTCCAGCTTTTCGTTTCACAATGGCCAAACAGTTTGCCGCTTGCAACTGGGCTCCTTCTCGGATCACCGAAGAACAGTTGAACGGAATGGTCAGTATCGGCACCTTGCCCAAGAAAATGGAAATTCGGTGGCGAGTTCCAGGAACAAAGAATCCTCCTACCCCGAGGCAGGGTGAGGTAGTGGTCTTTATCGACCACATAGGCCGTGGTTTCAAACCTCCCGGGTCGAAGTTTTTCCGAGATGTTCTTGCTAGTTTCCAACTCCATCCTCAAGATATCGGGCCCAACTCGGTGTCCAATCTATGCAACTTCCAAGTCTTCTGTGAAGTGTACTTACAAGAAGAACCAACTGTTGAGCTGTTCCGGGACATTTTTCATCTGAACCGGCGTACAGAATTTGTAAATGGTCCCAACATTGAACTTGGTGGTGTCTCTATTCAAAAGCGGAAGGAAGTTGAATTCCCTCATGCCAAACTGCACAGTCACCCTAAGGAATGGAACCAGACTTGGTTCTACTGCATAGATACCTCTCCTGAAGATGAGAACCCTCTTCCAGGCTACCGTGATCACCGGCTTTCCAACACTCATCCAATGCCGCAACGTTTAAGTTCTGCAGAACGGGCCAAATATGCCCCTCAACTCGCCAAGCTCCGGGCCTTTATGGCCAATGGTTTATCAGGCGTTGATTTTGTGTGTTGCTGGATATCTTGGAGCGTCTTGCCACTAAGCCGCCGCCCCGGTTTAATGTGTGAGTATACCGGTGAGGTTGAAGACCCCCAACGCCACATCAACATTCAGATAACCGATGAAGAGGTCACTGAAGGCGTTAAGAAAAATTTGAATGAACCGGAATCAGTCTGTCGCCAAACCGGCTTGAACCCCTTCTACACTCAAAATAAACCGCCTGCTGTAAGCACTATGCTTCCTTTTTATCTTCGATATCTTTTAAATTGTTCAACTTGTAAACTTTCCTCTGTTTGTGTATGAACAGGGTGATGATCCCTTCTGGAAACGGAAATCCGCAGATAAAGCGACAAAGCCATCCCGTCCCAAAACCAAAGCCGTCAAGCGTACCTCAAAGCGGAAAACGGCTGACCGGATCAACATGGAACTTGATGAAGATGCAGATCATCTGGAAGTTGAGGTAGAACTTGACTCACTTGGCTCCCATTTCATGCACCTCATTAACAATGATCTTTATCAGGAGGACGCAGAAGGCAGCCAGGCTAATGATGTAGAGGTAATTACCCTTTCCTCCAGTTCAGACTCTATGCCAACACAAAAAACCCGTCAACCAGTCCGGAAAGTAAGCTTTTCTCATCCTCTTGCTTACTTGGATCCAACATTTATTTTGAAGACGTAGCAGCATGAAGCTCGCCGGACGACCCGGCACAGTGGCCAACAGGTCACTTCGGCCGGTTTACCTGATACCCCGGTTCGGAAGCGCCGATCTGAGGTCTCCCCCACTTCTGACAATTCTTATCCCCAGGCAGGTTATTTCAGGCAACCTCTTAATCCGTCCGATTCAAATTATCAGGTGACACCTCCCTCGTCTTCTGGCGAATCAACAGCAACCCAACTCCCTCCTCTTAAAACTGTAGCTGGGTAAGCATTCAAACCCTTTCTTCAAATGCATTGCAAATCTTGAATAAGATGCTAAACCTTTTTTAATTTTGTTTGCAGAGCCAAAGCCAGACCCAGCAAGAAAGCTCGGGTCAACAATCCGTCAGAAGACCAGGCAGTTTTTGAAGAAGAGCAAATAGGAGAACCGGACCAAACTCGTGAACCGGAGGGTCCTCATCCTGAAGCTACCTTTGATGAACCGCCCCTTCAAGACCAAAATATTGATGAACAACCAGAAGCTGATCCGGCTATGTCTGACACTGAACCGACAGCTCCAAACCGGGCTAGTCCGGTGAGAGGTACTGATACTCCATCATCACCCGCAAATACTACTGAAGGCCAAGGAGATGATGTTATCATTACTGGTATGGGCCACAGCTCTCCTGGCCATCCTGTAATCTTGGCCCAACATAGTGCAAAGAAGAGTGTGTTGCCAGGGAAAAGGGTAAATGGAACACTGACTTATCAAGCTATGCTCATCTCAATGCTGAAGAACTTCACTCCGGTTTCTTAAACCGTTTGCACTCAAACCGTGACTATGAAGCCGGTTTGGTGAACCTGATGAAGCAACGCTATGAGGTATTTTCATCTCCCATTATTTCTTGATTCCAAAGTTGAAACACTAGCCCAGGTAGCCCCCAAGGGCCGTTTTATGATGTTAATCTTAAACCGGGACTTTGTAATACTTTAATCCTCTCCTGCTGACCCTCAAAACATCAGGTCCTTAGTGAAAACAAAACCGATACTTTATCAATGCAATTATGTAGCTTTACTCAGTGTAGCCCCCAAGGGCCGGTTTAGCTTTGCGAGGTAATCCGGGTCTTGAAATCCATGCTGCCATTTTGAACAGATGTACATTAGCCCCCAAGTGTCAAGGATAATGCTTGCATTGTTCTGGAGACTTATAAAAGATGTATTGATAACAGAGCAAATAGGCATTAGCCCCCAAGTACGAAGTGCATAACTTGTTATACGCTTAGTACTTAGAAAAAACATATCCTGTTGTTGACATATCTTCATTGTTACAGGCCGAGCTAAGCAATAGAGATGCCCGAACTGCTGATTTGTAAGAGAACGTGAAGTCCCAACAAGCAGAGGCTGTGAAAGACAAGGAGGAGCTGACCAAAGCCCTGACAGCTATGGAAAAGCTAAAGGAGTCTTTTAACAAAGAACGTGCTGACTGGGAAACCGAGAAGGCCGGTTTAACCAAAAGAGCTGAGGATGCCGAAGCAGCCCTGAAGCCAGTTGTAGATGAACTGACTGGTTTGAAGTGGCAAATCAACGCTATGACGTCCGCTGTATTTGGTAAGTATCTCCTTATGCTGTTTGTCCAATTCATGTGACCTTATTGTTTACCAGTCTGGCTGATATTAAACCATGACAGGCACTCGCATTACTCATCTAGGTGCTAATATGCGGATGAAGCTTAAAGCGGCGTATACCTTAATAGAACATCTTTACTCTGGACCCCAGCGAGCTATATGCACTGCAGCCTACAATAAACCGGCGCCATCACTGATAAAAGAAACTCTTGAGAAGCTGGCCATGTTACCAGCCCAGATTACCGAACTGAAGAAGGCAGCCGCAAGAGCAGGAGTGCTGACCGCACTAATCCGGGCCAAAGCATGGATTCCAGATCTTGAAGCGGATGACATCATTAAAGGATATCCAAGTGTGAAGGAGGACGGTTCAAACTTTGACAATGATGATCTCCGAAGGCTGACAAAAGAAATGCGGCCAATAGACAACAAACTTGCAGAAGACACAGACTTATCTCATTTCCAGCCGGCTTACGACACTGAAGGGAAGAGACAGCCTGCCGAAATCCATGAAGTCGAAGAACTTGTGCCTCCAATCCGTAAGCATACTTACGCTCCTGACATTAACCCCTCCAGCCTTATCCATGAAGAAGCCGTGTTTCAAGCTTTAACCGGAATCGATTGGTCAACGGTTGATTTCCAGTGTCTGGGGAGGGATGAAGAAGAAGTGATTGCACCAAATGACCCTCAACCGTCAAACCGTCCAGACGAAGCATCTTAAACCGGCAGCCGGTTTACCAGCTATTGTGTGCCAATGCTTAAAAACAATTATTCAATTGGAGCCATTTTGAAGCTTCTTTTAGTAGGATAGCAAAAACTCCTTTATCTGTCAGCATGTTTTGTGGTGCTTTGATATTGTGAAAACTTGCTCCACTTTTTGGGATCTATTTATGCATAGCCCATGATGATTTGTGTTCCTAGATACAAGAACTTGAAAGTGTCCTAGTGGTTTACCACTGGACGGGTCATGATGCCCAAAAATATACAATACTTGGATGGATAATCAAAGTTTGTATAAAAATAATATCTGCAACATACCTCGTTGGCTGACCAACTGCTTGTATGGTAAAGGTGTAAACACCAATCCGGAGCATTGATAACTCCGTCCTTAATTTGCCGGATTATGATCATAAACCATACCGGGATATAATAAACACCGGGTTTTCCTTATAACAGTGGCGACTTGTTAGTCAAAACCAGACCGGGTTAATGAACGCCGAATTATAACTGATCATGTACTGACAACTTGTAGTTGAAAGCCAAGCCGGGTCAAGAACACCGGTTTATCAGAAGATATTATGAACCTCAACAAAGGCGAAAAACTTGGCAAATAGAACTCAAAAAGAACATGTGAGGCTTTTTACAAGCTGCAAGGCTCCAAATCGATGATTTTCATGGGCTGCCAGGCCACTGAGTTAAACCATTTTACAAAGCCTTTTTTAGATGGACCTCAATCTTTAACCAATCACCGATTTAACTGTGACAAGTTCAGGGTCATGGGATTGACTTGTCAAACGTTCGATGGGTCATACCAGGTTTACCTAGACGGAGTGACTTACTTAAAGAGACAGGATAACCCGGGGTTTTAGGTGAATACACCTGGCTTCCAAGCCTGGCTTGATAGCCTATTACAAGGGTTCAAAACTCATTGTTCTGTGAGAAGCAAAGAGCCCCCAGGTAATATGTGAGTTGTGCTCGGTGGTTACCTATGTTTGAGTTGTGCTTAATGCAACAGACTCTCTTTGTCTCCACATAATTTCCTTTTGTCTTAACGCCTATCAAGAGGTGTAGCTATGGTGTGACAACAACCAAGCCCCCTAGTGACATCCCTTTGTGGTGTTTAAACCGATCAAGAGGTGTAGCTATGGTGTGACAACAACCAAGCCCCCTAGTGATATCCCTTTGTGGTTTCAAACCGATCAAGAGGTGTAGCTATGGTTCGGATACGACCAAGCCCCCCAGTGATTTTCTTTAAATCCTCGTGGCCGTATAAGCTGGTTTAACAAAACTCCATTGTATCAATATGCCGGGGTGCTGATCCACGGGCACCTGTGGGACCGGCGGGCCGGGTCCCTTTCAGTTCAGCGGGGGCGGAGATCGTGCAAAGAGCAAATCGAGGCGAAGCACGCGAGTGATTTACCCAGGTTCGGGCCGCACGGATGCGTAAAACCCTACTCCTGCTTTGTGGTTTTGTATTGATTTCTAGCTCGGGAGCGCGGAGTGCTACAGTACACACCAGCGGCTAGCAAGACCGAGCGTGAGTGTTTGAACTGGCTCCTCCCCCTCTACGTTGCACACGGGCCTCCTTTTATATGCTCAAGGGGCTACCGACAGGTGGCAACAGAGGTAAAGGGAAAAAATGGAAAGGTGCTGTGGTAGGCACATCTACCTGCTACAGTGTATCATACCTAACCCTGACGGCAGGGGACAAGGATCTTAAATGCCCGTCTGTGTCGCCTGAACAGTGCGAAAAAGGGACCGCCAGGGACGCCACCGTTCACCACGATGGAGATCTTGTCAGCGCCGCTTGCCACCGCACGTCCCTAGCTGCACAGCCTTCCGCCACGTACGCCTGGAAGGGCCCCAGAGCGACACGTTGGTGGATATGCTGGAGCGCGGGCGTGGAGAGGTGGCTTGCCGCGGCAAGCGCCTTGCCGCGGTCGTTGTCTTGTCGCATCCGGGAGCTTGTCACTCACCGGGTCTTGCCGGAACGCGTGGTGCGCCGCGGCAAGTTCCTTGAAATGCCTTGAGTGGCCTTCCCGGCAAGCTCCTCTTGCCGGGGTCTTGTCTTCTTGACTTGGACACTTTGTTCTTGAATGGCTCCAAAGGAACCACGGAGGATCTTGGCGGTCACCCGGCAAGCCTTGCCGCGGGATGCTGCGACTGCCCGTGCACAAGTTCGGGATACTAGGGTACCCCTACTCTAGTACACCGACAGGAGCCCCCGGGCCTGGGCCATACATGGTGCCGAGCGCTGTTGGGCCAGGCCCAGAATAGGGCACGGGCATGCGCGGCCTAGGTTACGCCATATCTCACTCCGTATCCACTGCGCCCTCCCCGAACGGCACGCGTTGAATGCGGCGTCGTGGGAGAGGTCGTGGGGGTTTCTTTATTCGGAAATGTGGAACGTCCGCCCCCTTCCCCTTTATAAGCAGGGGGAAACAGAGGCAGTTGGCCCACTCGCCCGTTGCCGTTCCCAATCTCAGAAATCTCCGCCACTCCCTTGCCTCCCCAAAGTTGAGAGAGAGAGCAGCGCTCCGCCCCCCATCGCCACTAGCACCACCAACGCCGTCGACCTCCTCCACTATTTCTGCCATGGCTCCAAAAGCCGACAAGGGGAAGACCGTGAAGACGACCGAGGCGCAGCGGCACGCGGCGCTGCGGAAGGAGCGGTCCGTTTCCCCCCCAAGCTCGGCGCGAAGGAGCTGAGGGAGAACTACTATCTGTTCTGGTCGGCGGAGACGCGCGCGCATCCGTGCACAAAGGTTCTCCCCGCCACCGCTTGGAAGAAGGCTCCGAATGGGTACCCCTTCTTCGCATTGTTCTTCTATTGCGGGCTTTGCCCGCCCTTCTCTGATTTTTTCTGTGACATCATGAACACCTATGGATTCCATCTCCTTGACTTCACCCCCAACGTCGTCCCGACAATGGCAGTTTTCGCACACCTCTGCGAAAACTTTGTCGGAGTCCTTCCCAACGTAGCCCTCTTCTGCCACTTTTTCATACCCCGAGTAGAGAGAGGAGAGCCTTTATCCGGCGGGATTGCCTGGATCTCAAGGCCCGGCAAGAAAGAGACCTATCTGGAGGGAGAATTCCGCGGCAAGTGGGAGGAGTGGAGAGCTGATTGGTGCTGGATTGACGAGGAGAGCCCGCAGCCATTTACCATCCGACGCCGAACCCCAGCAGCACACGGCAGCGATTGGAGTGACATGGCTCCGGAGGACGCCAGGCTGAAGATTGCCATCACTAGGATCCTGCGCCTGAGGCTTGCCGGGCTTACTGTTGGCGCTGTTGGCGCAGACTTCCTTCGTCGCCGCATCGCCCCCCTGCAGGAATGGGGGAGGCCCACTTGGGAGTTCAAGAACGCGGCAGACATCATGAGGCCGCGGCCAGGCCTCAATTACAACTTCACAGTCCTGGAGCTCAACGCGATGCTGTAGGAGCTGTTCAAATATGACCCTCAGCATCCCGAGGTGTTCAGGTTGCCGGGGGGAGTCGTGCCTTTGTGCAACAATTCCGTGTTCGACCGCATCCGTGCAATGATGCCGGAGTGCGACTCGCACGGGATTGTGCCAACTTGGCAGGAGCCTGCAGACGAGGTCGTGCAGCAATTCTTCGATGACTTGGTGGAAGTGCCAATCCGCCTCGACGAGAAGGACGGCCTCACCCGCGACACCACGGATGCGGAGATGGCGCTCATCGCCACTAGGCTGGAGGAGGCAGCGGCAGCCGCAGCCGCGAGCGAGTTCGAGTTCACTGTGGAGGAGGCCGATGCAGCAGAAGCGACAAGCCGTGCCGAGCGAGGGGAGCCTGCCGGCAAGAAGGGGCTTGCCGGGCAAGACACTGAGCCGAGCGAGCCCTCCAAGGACACGAGCGGCTCGTTGCAAATCGACTCTTCTTCCACCTCGTCTTCAGATAGCCCACCAGAAGCAGAGCCTCCGTCCCTGCCAAGAAGGCGTCTCCGCAAGGTTGGTGATGTGGCGGAGCGGCAAGCGGGCCAACAGTCGCCACGCCGCGTGACACGCTCGACCACGGCAAACACCGTTGCCGCGGGAGCGCCTCATGCTACGACGGCAACTGGAGCGGAGTCTAGCCGGGCCACCGCTTCAGTCCCTGCCGCTACTCACGCCGCGCCGACAGCCGGAGCGGGGTCGTCTCAGACCGCCGCCACTGCTCCCGCCAAGCGGCCAAGGGAAGCTTCTCCTCCGCCTCCTCGCGCCGGGCGTGCGCCAGGCTTCGACTTCTCCGTGTTAAGCTCCGACGAGGAAGAAGAAGAAGAGTAAGCTTCTCTTGTTGTACTTGCATTTCTTCAACTCTTGCTGTTAGTCTTGTTTCTCACTTGCTTTTCCCTAGATCTGTTCCTCTTTAGGACTCTGGCCCAGAGAGCGGCAAAGAGAGCTAAGGCCCCGGTGATCATCATCGAGGACGAGCCCACTGCGACAACAGGTGGCGTGCCCGAGACAACCTTGCCGGAGCCGGCGACTTTCCTCCATGGCAGCCCCTAGCGTAAGTGTGTGAATTATTTTCCGCGGCGAGGCGCGCATGGGTACTTGTCTTTGCTGATATCTGCTTGTTGACTTGTGTAGGAGCCGAACAGCCCCACCAGGAGCCAAGGGAGAATCCCCCGATAAGGGAGAATTCTCCAGCAAGGGAAGGCTTCCCGGTGAGGGAGAAGTCTCCGGCAAGGGAGGGTTCTCCGGCGAGGGACAGCGCCAGCGGCCCCCCGACGACGGAGACCACGACCGCAGAGCTTGGTGCAGGTACTCCCCTTGCTTCAAAACTTCTCTTGGATCCTTCTTTTCTTGATCTTTATGGGTTTCCGATGGATTCTGTTTGATTCTTCTCCCCTTTTCCGGCCGTCAGATCCATCCGCTGCGGAGCAGATTGAGACAGAGGTCGCCGCCGACGAAGCAGCCGGTGCTGGAGATGCCACCGGCGCAGAGGCCGCCAAGGCTGACGCCGCAGCAACTGGCGAGGAATCTGGCGATCGTACTGACGGCCCAGAGGCCGCAGGAGCGCCAGGCGCTACGCCGACCGCCGACCCATCCGCCGAAGCCGCAGCGTCAAGTTCCAAGGAGCCCCAGCCGGGCATTTATTTGAAGGCCGGCGACGACGTCTTCATCAATCTTCCCTGGGCATCAAGCTCCAGAGCGCTGGTCGAGGGGGAGGTCTTCGACGGAGAAGTGCTCGCCTCCGCGGGGCTGAAGCTGGTCGACGTGCCAAGCAGCAGCAGCAACGAGCCCGAAGAAGAGCGGCTGCTGCGTAGGTTGATGTCGCTCTACCGCGCGCGACAAGCCAAGCTGGAGTCCCGCGAGGTGCTTGTCGCGAAGGCGGGAGCAGACATTGAAAAGCACGCGGAAGAGCTCAGGGGTTTCCACTGGGAAGCCCTCCGATCCCTGGCGGAGGAGCGGGAGCAGCTCGTTGAAGCGCAGAAGGTCTTTCTCCTCGAGAAGGCTGAAGCCGAAGAGCGCCAGCGACTTGCCGCTGTGAAGCTAGCCGCCGAAGAGGGCGAGCTGGCGCAGCGGAAGGTCAATCTCGACGCCCACGAGGAGGAGCTTGCCTCGCGCGAGGAGAAGCTTGGTGGAGCCCTCAAGCAAGCGGAGGACGCTGCCGCCGCCGCCGAGGCCGCCAAGGAGGAGTTGAAGACGAAGGTGGCGCGGCTGGAGGCCGATCTCTCCAAGAAGGGCAAGGAGCTCAGCGTCGCCAAGGCCTCCAACGTGGATCTTGAGTTGAAGCTAACCACTTTGACCAAGACTCTGGACAGCGCCAAGAAGCGGGAGGCGGCCTTGAAGGAGGAAATCAAGGCCGACAAGGCGCTGCTGGAGAGCGCTGCCACCGCCCAGAACACCTTCAGGGTGACTGTGACGCACTGGACGGAGAGTCTGGTGAACGCCGCCACAGATATCGACAAGGAGCTGGCGCAGCTGGGGATGGAAGATCTTGGGTATCCCTCCGACGACAACCTCCAGCCCAGCGCCAAGCTCGTCCTATTCTTCAAGGGCGTGCCGACGGCCCTTCAGCGACTCCGAGAGAGGATCCCCAAGCAACTAGCTGACGAGTCGCGCGAGATCTGCGCAGGAGCCCTCGAGAAAGTGTTGATGAAGGTGGTCTTCCGCAATCCGGGCCTCCGCCTCACCAACATCCTCAGGTCCTTGCCGCCAGAAGCTGATCTGGAGGAGCTCAAGGCCCTTGTCGCACCCATTGTGGACAAGGTGAGCGGGATCAAGCGGGTCGAAGGCGATCACGTAGATTAGGCCGCTCATTTCTTCTTTTCTTGTCGCTGCCCATCATGTCATGAAAACAATCTGTTAGAGGTGCGACAAGCTATCTTTGTAATGTAACTTGTTTGTGGGCAATGATTGCAACGTTACTCCCTTTACTTGATTCCTCCCCTTGTATGTTTTTGCCCTATGCTTTTAGGGAACTTGTCGGTGCAGGCACCTGAGCCGCGAGCGCTGAGTGCGGAACGTCAGCAGCCTGCTGGTGGTGCCGCTACCGGCAAGAAACCTTGTCGCAACTAGTTGCAGCTCACTTAAGTTGCTGAGCGAACTCGAAACAAAGTAAGGGCGCTAGCGGCTCACTTAAGTTGCTGAGCGGACTCGAAGCAAAGTAAGGGCGCTAGCAGCTCACTTAAGTTGTTGAGCGGACTCGAAACAAAGTAGGGGCGCAACTAGCTATGAGTTGGTTCCTCCGCGCACAGGTTTCTCATACAAAGTATGGTCGTTCAAGGGAGATAACTTAAAATTTAGAAAATTTGATTGCTCAAACTTTGGCAACTTAGCTTTTCTGTTGTTTGCTTCCCGGCAAGGCGAAACTTTCTTGAACGATGCCTGGCCCATACCATCCATCGTCTTCTCCTTCCCCCCCCCCCCCCCCCCCCCCCCCCCCGGCAAACTTGTGGGCGAGGGGAACCTTGCTTTCAAAAGGAAGAAGAGACAATACAGATATGGAGCTTTACGGCTCGTTATTGCTTACCGTGGAGTAGGTGCTGCACAAAGTGTCAGATCATATATGCCAGAAAATAGAAAGCATAAAATTGAAAAAATGTGCGGAGCACATGAGCTTTACTTATGCACGGGATCTGCGCCCGGCTTTGTACAAAGGATTACATGCAACAGCGGCAAGACTTGTACAAAAGGTGGTTGCCGGAACAGGTTCCGACAACCGCGCCTTACGGGTAAAACTTACGAAGATGCTCAATGTTCCAGGAGTTGCTCACCGGAATGCCATCTTCGGTCTCAAGGTGGACAGCGCCTGGCCTGGTGACTCGTTTCACCCGGTAAGGGCCTTCCCACTTCGGCGTCAACTTGTTGGAATTCTTGGCGGACTGAACACGCCGAAGAACAAGGTCGCCTTCCTCGAGACTTCTGGCATTAACTTTGCGGCTATGGTAGCGGCGCAAAGCTTGCTGGTAGCGAGCAGCTCGCACAGCAGCCTGAAGACGATCTTCCTCAAGGAGCAGCGCGTCATCTTGTCGCAGCTGCTCTTGCTCAAGCTCATCATAAGCGAGCACTCGAGGTGACCCGTATACGAGTTCCGTGGGGATAACTTCCTCTGCTCCATAGACTAGAGCAAAAGGTGTCTGTCCAGTGGCTCGATTTGGCGTCGTTCTGATCGACCAAAGAACCACCGGCAGCTCCTCGATCCAGTTTCTTCCGCACTTGTGCAGCCTATCGAAAGTTCTGGTCTTGAGCCCGCGCAGCACTTCAGCATTTTCCCTCTCCGCTTGACCGTTGCATCTCGGGTGAGCAACAGAGGCGAAGCAGACCTTGGCGCCAAGATCTTGGACGTACTGTGTGAAGGTGCGGCTCGTAAATTGCGTGCCGTTGTCGGTGATTATCCTGTTAGGGATCCCGAAGCGGCAAACAATCGACCTGAAGAACTTGACTGCTGGCTCTGCTGTCACCTTCCTCACTGGTTCCACTTCTGGCCACTTTGTGAACTTGTCGATTGCAACGTACAAGTACTCAAAGCCCCCGACAGCTCGGGGAAAAGGGCCGAGGATGTCGAGCCCCCAGACCGAAAATGGCCAGGATAAAGGGATCGTCTGGAGAGCTTGAGCTGGTTGGTGTATCTGCTTGGAATGAAACTGACACGCTTCACACTTGGTTACTTGTGCAGTTGCATCCTGGAGGGCTGTTGGCCAGAAGAAACCTTGCCGAAAAGCTTTACCGACAAGTGCTCTTGCGCCAATGTGGTGACCACATATGCCTCCATGTATTTCTGCCAACAACTTTTGTCCATCTTCCCGGAGAATACACTTCAATTTCACACCATTGATTCTTCTTCTGTACAGTGTCTTGTCGACAAACTGGTACATACTTGACTGTCGGGCTACTCTCTCCGCTTCTTCTTGCTCTTCGGGAAGTCCTCCTGTCTGAAGGAAATGGACAATCTGCTGCGCCCATGCTGGAGCTTGTGGCTCGACAACAAGGACTAAAGGCAAATCTGCTGCTGCGGGAACATCCGCTTCCACGGCAAGAACCTGCGGCTCTGCCGGAGCTTGACGTTCCCCGACAAGCTTGCCGGAGCAAAACTTGTCGGGAGCTTCTGCTTCAACGGAACAAACCCTAGGGTCTGCCGGAGCAGACTGCTCCTCAGCACTCTTGGCGTTGATCTTGGGGACTGCTGCGGGAATATCCGCTTCTACAGCAAGAACCTGCAGCTCTGCCGGAGCGTGACGTTCCCCGGCAAGCTTGCCGGAGCAAAACTTGTCGGGAGCTCCTGCTTCAACGGAACAAACCCTAGGGTCTGCCGGAGCAGACTGCTCCTCATCACTCTTGGCGTTGATCTTGGGGACCTTCTTGGCGGTGGCTTCGGGAAGCTCTGCCGGCAAATAGTCACCAGAAACCAACTTCCTCTTCTTGCTCTGTCCAGTTGATGGTGTTACGGACGGCTGAGTCAGCTTGAGCACAAAGATCCCTGGTTCCACAGGTAACTTAAGTGCGGCACACTTTGACAGGCCATCTGCAATGGCGTTCTGAGCTCTTGGAACATGCTCCATTTGTAGGCCGTCAAAGTGTTCTTCTAGCTTTCTCACTTTGTCGACGTAAGCTTCCATCAACGGACTTTGATAACTCTTGTTTACTTGGCGGACGACAAGCTGTGAGTCACCCCTGACAATGAGCTTCTTGATCCCAAGGTCTGCCGCGATCCGGAGACCGGCAAGCAAGCCCTCATATTCTGCAGTATTGTTCGTTGCTTGCTCCTTGGGGAAGTGCATCTGGACTACGTAGTTGAGGTGCTCACCGGTGGGTGCGACAAGCAGCACGCCGGCCGGCGCCTTGCAGCGAAAAGGCACCATCAAAGTACATCAGCCACTCTTTGCTTGCTTCCTTGTCGGGGATGCTCGTTTCTGGAATTTCTTCATCTGGTGTTGGCGTCCATTCTGCTATGAATTCTGCCAATGCTCTACTCTGGATAGTTGAAGTGCTTTCAAACTTGAGGCCAAAGCTTGACAGTTCCAGTGCCCACTCAACAATCCTGCTAGTCGCTTCTGGATTCTGCAGTATCCTCTTCAGCGGAAAGCGAGTGACAACTATGATCTCATGTGCTTGGAAGTAATGGCATAGCTTTCTCGAGGCCATGAGAAGGCCGAAAAGCAATTTCTGCACACCAGAGTACCTTGACCTAGCCCCCTGCAGAAGGGAACTGACAAAGTAAACTGGGCGCTGCACCATCTTCTTGTGTATCTCGTCGTGTATCTGCGTAGATCCATCTTTGTCGGGACCAGAGCTTGTCGGGGAAGCTCCCTGCTTGTCGCTGGATGCGCTTGCCGCGGTTGCTGGCTCATCATCTGCCTCCCTCTCTGCTACTAATGCAGCACTAACCACTTGATTGGTTGCCGCTATGTACAGCAGCAACTTCTCTTGTGGCTTAGGTGCGACAAGTATTGGAGGGGAGGACAGGTATCTCTTCAGGTCTTGCAGCGCAGCCTCCGCTTCCGGAGTCCATTTCATTGGACCTGCCTTTTTCAATAATTTGAAAAACGGCAGGGCGCGCTCAGCAGACCGAGAGATAAACCTGCTGAGAGCAGCCACGCAACCGGCAAGTTTCTGTACATCCTTGACGCGCTTTGGTGCTTCAATCTGCTCAATGGCCTTGATCTTGTCGGGATTGGCTTCAATTCCCCGCTGAGACACGAAGAACCCGAGAAGCTTGCCGGAGGGAACTCCAAACATACACTTCTCTGGGTTGAGCTTGAGGCTGGTCTTGCGCAGATTTGCAAAGGTCTCGTCTAAATCTTGAATCAGGGTTGCTCTGTCCTTGCTCTTGACCACTATATCATCCATGTAGGCTTCCACATTTCTGTGTATTTGTGGCTCAAGAGCAACATGGACTACTCTTGCAAATGTTGAACCAGCATTTTTTAATCCGAAAGGCATCCGTACGAAACAGTACGTGCCACATGGAGTAATAAATGCGGTCTTCTCCTCATCCTCTTCTGCCATGAAGATCTGATGGTATCCTGAATATGCGTCAAGAAATGAAAGCAAATCACATCTGGCTGTGGAGTCAACAATCTGGTCAATGCGCGGCAAAGGAAATGGGTCTTTAGGAAAAGCTTTGTTAACATCAGTAAAATCGATACAAAGTCTCCATTTCCCATTTGCCTTGCGCACAACTACAGGATTGGCCAACCACGTGGGATGGAGCACTCCTCTGACAAGGCCTGCTGCTTCCAATTTCTTGATTTCTTCTGCAATGAACTCTTGGCGCTCCATTGCCTGCTTCCTGACTTTCTGCTTGACGGGCCGCGCATGGGGACAAACGGCAAGGTGGTGCTCAATCACTTTCCTGGGAACACCGGGGATATCAGACGGCTGCCATGCAAACACGTCGAAATTCGCCCACAGGAAAGCAACGAGCGCGCTTTCCTATTTAGGGTCGAGCGTGGCACTGATGGTGAAGGTACCACCAGTGCCGTCCTCCTTGGCGGATACCTTCTTCGTCTCTGGCGGAGCTGCCATCGTCTTCTTGCACTTGCCGGTGGAGCTCGATGGTGCGTCCTCGACGGCAGCGCAGCACTCCGAAGAGGTGCGCTTGCCGGAGTGGGCATCAGAACTCTTGCCGGACTTGGTCTTCTTCCCCCCGGGAGCTTCAGCGGCAAGTGGATTGCGATCTGCCGTGGCTGCTGCTTCCCGGTAGATCTTGTCGGCACAGATAAGAGCATCCTTCTTGTCGCCGGGGACAAAAATGACGCTTATCGGGCCTGGCATCTTCAGCATGTTATATGCGTAGTGAGAGGCTGCCATGAACTTGGCGAGTGCTGGACGGCCAAGTATCCCATTGTAAGGCAATGGAATATCGGCAACGTCGAATGTGACCTTCTCAGTCCTGAAGTTTAGCTCGCTGCCAAATGTTACCGGCAGCGTGACCTTCCCCTTCGGCTTGCTCCTTCCCGGATTGATTCCTTGGAATGTGCCGGTCTCTTCGAGCTCGCTGTCAGGGATTTGGAGTTTTTGGAGTACAGCGGAGGAGATCAGGTTTAAGCCGGCCCCGCCGTCAACTAGCATCTTGGTGACTTTGAGGTTGCGGATAGTTGGTGATACCAACATCGGCAAACACCCGACCGCAGTTGTGCGATCAGGGTGATCCTCAATGTCGAAGATGATAGGTGTGCTGGACCACTTCAGAAGCTTGCGTGATTCGATAGGTGGTTTTGCTGCATTAACTTCCCGCACTCACTGTTTGAGTTGGCGGTGCGAGGTATGCAGAGAAGCACCACCGTCAACGCACAAGACCTCTGTGGCTTTCTGAAACTCCTGCTCACTGGTCTCAAAATCATCCATGTCTTCGTTGTCGTCGTCGTCTTCATCGTTGTCGCGGCCGTGGGGAGGTCTATCTCCTTGCCGCTGCTTGGCCTTACCGCGGCGTCCTCCTCGGCTGGCGCGCTTCTTGCCAGATTCTGTAGCGCCACCTTGGGCCCTCTCCTTGTCTCGCTGCTCGTACTCAGCCTTTTGCTGCTGGACAAGCTGCTTGACCTTTTTGCAGCTCTGGAGGTCATGGCCCTTGGTGCGGTGAATCTTGCAGTATTGCTTGTCGGAGCCGTCCTGCTTGTCGGCGGCTGTCACAGCTTGGCAGTTGGCGCACGCGACAATCTCCTTGCCGGAGCTACCAACTTTGGCCTTCTTGGCGCCACCTTCGTTGCCGGGCTGCTCAACGACTAGCACCTCTTTGCCTTTCTTCTTCCTGTTCCGCCAGCGGTTTTTCTTTGCCGGGGCAATATCCTCACTGTTAGATTCTTCTGCTCCCATCTTCTCTCCGGGGAGTCTCCTCCCTTCCTCAGCGCGTGCACACTTGTCGGCCAGGGCATATAGCTCACTGACGTCTCTGATCCTGCACATCGCCATCTCCTCCCGCATCCTGCGGTTATGCACGTTCTGATGAAACGCGCTGATGACCGCGGCGGGGTGGACGTCTAGGATGTTGTACTATACATGGCTGAACCTCTGAATATACTTGCGCAGGGGCTCTCCTTCCTTCTGGACGAGCAGATGAAGATCACTCTCTTGGCCATAAGGTTTGTGGCCGCCTGTAAAGGCGCCGACAAACTGATGGCATAGATCAGCCCAGGAGGATATGGAGTTGTCCGGCAAGTGCATGAGCTAGGACCTGACGTTGGGCTTGAGCACCAACGGGAAGTAGTTGGCAAGGATCTTGTCGTCCCGCCCCCCAGCAGCCTGCACCGCGATGGTGTAGATGCTGAGGAACTCCGACGGATGCGACTTGCCGTCGTACTTCTCTGGTACATCTGGTTTGAAATTCTTCGTACTGGGCCACTGGACTTGCCGCAGCTCACGAGTGAACGCAGGGCAACCTACCGCGTACGGCAAGTCGCCTGGTTCCCCTGGCGCATGCATGTCAACAGAGGGCCCAGCGCGCTGGTCTGATTGACGCCGCGCTTCTCTCCGGCGCTCGATGCGAGTACGAGCGTCTTCTTGTTGTCGTTCTTGAAGAACTTGGCGCTGATCGCAACGAGCTCGCGGATCTGACGACGCGGTGGAGTCGCTGTCGAGGTGGACCCGGCGAGTCGGTGATCTTGGCCTTCGGGGTGGAGAGTGCACAGTAGTTGCACCCCCACCAGTCTTGTCGTCTCTGGCTCGTGCCTGGCTGGCTTGCCGTGGCTGAGACGTGCCCGGCTGCCGTGGAGTGTCGCCGTTGGCGAAGCCGATGAGACTCTGGATGGTGGCCCTCCAATCATCGATCTTGTCCGCCGCTGGAGGGTAATCTAGGAGCAGCTGAGCTCGCGCCAAAGCTTCTGCTGCAGTGGCGGGTGGCGGTGGCGAACGGTGCGAGGAGCGGGATATGCTCGGACTTCTAACTATGTTAGAAGGAGCAGTATCCTGTCCAGGCGACCGTGTCTCGCTCGCGCCAGCCGGTTGACGTGCGTGGTGGTCTTGAGCGCTCCGAGATCCACCAGCTCGATCTTGATCTAGCGAACACATGGTACCGTGAGTACCATGACGCTGCCGGTCCCGCGCCTCCTGAGATGGGCGCGGTGCATGCACGGACGCCGAGGTCTTGGAGTGCGCCCGGTCATTGTGGGAGCCGGCTACGCCGCCGATGGGCAGCGCAGCCTTGTCCTGGGACCTGGCAGCACCATGAGTTCCCTCGTCGACGCGTGTCCTTCCGCCGGTGCCTGCCCCACCAACCGTTTGCTCCGGCGGTGGCTGGCTCGGCGCGGACGGAGCAGCTGCCTCTGAAACTTTCTTCTTCGGCGGCATGTTGATGAAGATGATAAAGATCTAGCTCGCGAGAACGCCGGATCTGGTTCACACAACTTCGACTCCCCCTACCTGGCGCGCCAAGGATGCCGGGGTGCTGATCCACAGGCACCTGTGGGACCGGCGGGCCGGGTCCCTTTCGGTTCGGCGGGGGCGGAGATCGTGCAAAGAGCAAATCAAGGCAAAGCACGCGAGCGATTTACCCAGGTTTGGGCCGCACGGATGCGTAAAACCCTACTCCTGCTTTGTGGTTTTGTATTGATTTCTAACTCGGGAGCGCGGAGTGCTACAGTACACACCAGCGGCTAGCAAGACCGAGCGTGAGTGTTTAAACTGGCTCCTCCCCCTCTACGTTGCACACGGGCCTCCTTTTATATGCTCAGGGGGCTACCGACAGGTGGCAACGGAGGTAAAGGGCAAAAATGGAAAGGTGCTGTGGTAGGCACAGCTACCTGCTACAGTGTATCATACCTAACACTGACGGCAGGGGACAAGGGTCTTAAATGCCCGTCTGTGTCGCCTGAACAGTGCGAAAAAGGGACCGCCAGGGACGCCACCATTCGCCACGATGGCGATCTTGTCAGCGCCGCTTGCCACCGCACGTCCCTAGCTGCACAGCCTTCCGCCACGTATGCCTGGAAGGGCCCCAGAGCGACACGTTGGTGGATATGCTGGAGCGCGGGCGCGGAGAGGTGGCTTGCCGCAGCAAGCGCCTTGCCGCGGTCGTTGTCTTGTCGCATCCGGGAGCTTGTCGCTCACCGGGTCTTGCCGGAACGCATGGTGCGCCGCGGCAAGTTCCTTGAAATGCCTTGAGTGGCCTTCCCGGCAAGCTCCTCTTGCCGGGGTCTTGTCTTCTTGACTTGCACACTTTGTTCTTGAATGGCTCCAAAGGAACCACGGAGGATCTTGGCGGTCACCCGGCAAGCCTTGCCGCGGGATGCTGTGCCCGTGCACAAGTTCGGGATACTAGGGTACCCCTACTCTAGTACACCGACACAATAGAAACGCCTTGTAAGATCACACATGATGTAAAAAGAACAGAGACCCCGCTTTATTCGAGGCTCCGGTTTATTATATAATATATACATTGTCATAAATATGTACATAAGAAGAGCATGTGGCTCAAGTATAGTAAGGCTGAAGAAGAGCTATATTCCACGGCCGCTTGGTCTCCTCCTCCGATTTACGTGAGTCTTTGTGCTCTCGAACATCAATGAGGTAATATGACCCGTTGCGTAGATTCTTGCTGACCACAAAGGGTCCTTCCCAAGGTGGGGATAACTTGTGCATATCAGTCTGATCCTGGATGAGCCGGAGCACCAAATCACCCACTTGAAAGGTTCTGGTCTTAACCCGGCGGCTGTGATAACGTCGGAGATCTTGTTGGTAAATTGCCGAATGTGCTGCTGCAAGATCGCGCTCCTCATCTAACAAGTCCAGTGAGTCCTGACGTGCTGTCTCATTATCAGCTTCAATATAAGCTGCCACACGGGGCGAGTCATGACGTATGTCACTAGGAAGAACTGCCTCCGCTCCATAAACCATGAAGAAAGGCGTGTAACATGTAGATCTGTTGGGTGTGGTGTTGATGCTCCATAACACAGAAGGTAACTCCTCAACCCAATAACTCGGTGTCCATTTCAAAGGAGCCATAAGCCGGGGTTTAATACCTCTCAAAATTTCTTGATTTGCCCTCTCCGCTTGACCATTAGAGTGGGGGTGAGCCACCGATGCTATTTCAAGCCGGATGTGCTCACGTTGGCAAAATTCCTCCATCTCTCCTTTTGACAGATTAGTACCATTATCAGTTATAAAACTGTGTGGAAAGCCAAACCAGAATATCACCTTTTTGATGAATTGAACCGCCATGGCCGCAGCACACTTATTGACTGGCTCTGCTTCCACCCATTTGGTGAATTTGTCAACTACCACTAATAAGTGGGTATTTTGTCCTTGGAGCGCTTAAAGGGTCCAACCATATCAAGCCCCCAAGTCGCAAGCGGCCACGTTATTGGAATCATCCTCAACTCTTGAGCCGGAATATGAGCACGGCGTGCGAATTTTTGACAACCGTCACATCTTTTGACTAAATCCTCTGCATCAGCGTGAGCTGTTAACCAATAAAAACTATGGCGAAAAGCTTTAGCTACCAAAGACTTTGAAGCGGCGTGGTGACCACAATCCCCTTCATGGATTTCTCACAAAATCTCACAACCCTCTTAAGGAGAGACACAACGCTGAATTGCCCCTGAGACACTGTAACGATGTAACTCTCCGTTGAGTATGGTCATTGACTTGGAACGCCGGATTATTTGTCGGGCCGATGTTTCATCCTCCAGTAACTCGCCCCGGTTCACATAAGCCAGGTATGGGATTGTCCAATCCGGTATGACATGCAAAGCTGCCACCAATTGTGCCTCCGGGTCAGGAATAGCCAACTCCTCCTCTGTTGGTACCTTAACCAACGGATTATGCAGCACGTCAAGAAAAACATTTGGTGGGACCGGTTTATGTTGAGAGCCAAGGCGACTTAAAGCGTCTGCCGCTTTGTTCTTTCGCCGGTCTATATGGTCCACCTGATAACCCTTGAAGTGACCAGCTACTGTGTCCACCTCTTGTCGATATGCAGCCATGAGTGGGTCTTTAGAATCCCAAGTGCCAGACACCTATTGAGCCACCAGATCTGAATCCCCAAAGCACTTAACCCGGCTTAAGTTCATCTCCTTAGCCATCCGAAGACCATGGAGTAAGGCCTCATACTCAGCTGCATTGTTAGTACAAGGGAACATTAAACGGAGGACATAACAAAACTTGTCACCTCGTGGGGAAGTTAGTATGACTCCAGCCCCCGAGCCCTCCAACTGTCTGGATCCATCAAAGTGAATAGTCCAATACGTATTATCTGGCTTTTCCTCTGGTGCCTGCAATTCCGTCCAATCATTAATGAAGTCCACGAGTGCTTGGGATTTGATCGTTGTGCGAGGTATGTATTTGAGCCCATGAGGTCCAAGCTCAATAGCCCACTTGGCAATCCGGCCAGTTGCTTCTCTGTTTTGAATGATATCTCCCAGAGGGGCTGAACTGACCACTATGATAGGATGGCCCTAAAAATAATGTTTAAGCTTCCGGCTTGCCATAAACACTCCATACACCAGCTTCTGCCAATGTGGATACCTCTGCTTTAATTCAATGAGCACCTCACTGATATTAAACCAGTCGTTGAACCGGATAATCCTTTCCAGCTTCCTTGCGCTCCACCACAATAGCCACACTAACAGCTCGGGCATTAGCAGCCACATATAGCAATAACGGCTCTTTATCGATCGGGGCTGCAAGCACAGGCGGTTCAGCTAACTGCCTCTTCAGATCCTCAAACGCTTTATCAGTCGCCTCGCTCCAGACAAAATCATCTGTTTTCTTTAGCATATGATATAAAGGGATAGCCTTCTCCCCAAGACGACTGATAAACTGGCTCAAAGCCGCAATCCGAACGGCCAAACGTTGAACGTCATTGATACACGCCGGTTTAGCCAAAGATGTAATTGCTGAGATTTTTTCCGGATTAGCCTCTATTCCTCTGTTTGTTACCAGAAAACCCAAGAGTTTGCCTGCTGGGACACCAAAGACACATTTTTCTGGATTGAGCATCATCTTGTAAACCCGGAGGTTGTCAAAGGTTTCTCTCAAATCATCTATCAATGTTTCCTCCTTCCTGGATTTTATCACAATATCATCCACATATGCATGAACATTACGCCCAATTTGCTTATGAAGACAATTCTGAACACATCGTTGATAAGTCGCCTGGGCACTCTTAAGCCCAAAGGGCATGGAGATATAGCAGAAGGCTCCAAAGGGAGTTATGAAAGTTGTCTTCTCCTGGTCCTTAACTGCCATTTTGATTTGATGATAACCAGAATAAGCATCCAGAAAACACAAACGATCACAACCCGCCGTAGCATCAATGATCTGATCAATACGAGGGAGGGCAAAGGGGTCTGCAGGGCAAGCCTTGTTCAAGTCTGTGTAATCTACACACATACGCCAAGTGTCATTTTTCTTAAGAATCAGCACTATTAGCCAACCACTCCGGGTGAAAGACCTCCATGATAAACCCTGTGGCCAACAACTGAGCTACCTCTTCACCAATAGCCTTGCGCCTTTCTTCATTGAAGCGGTGGAGAAACTGCTGGACCGGTTTAAACTTAGGATCAATGTTAAGTGTGTGCTCAGCGAGTTCCCTCGGTACACCTGGCATGTCAGAAGGTTTCCATGCAAAGATGTCCCGGTTCTCACGGATGAACTCGATGAGCGCGCTTTCCTATTTGGGATCCAGGTTAGCGCTGATGCTGAAATGCTTGGATGAATTGCCAGGAACAAAATCAACCATCTTAGTATTTGTGGCCGATTTAAATTTCAACGCCGGATCGTGTTCCGTAGTTGGCTTTTTCAAAGAGGTCATATCTGCCAGATCAACTTGGTCTTTATAAAACTTCAGCTCCTCCGTGGCACAAACTGACTCAGCATAAGCCGCATCACCTTCCTCACATTCCAAAGCGATCTTCCTGCTCCCGTGTATTGTGATGGTCCCCTTATGACCTGGCATTTTAAGCTGTAGATAAAAATAACACGGCGTCGCCATGAACTTAGCATAAGCTGGTCGCCCAAACAAAGCATGATACGGACTTTTGATTTTCACCACCTCGAAAGTCGATGTTTCTGATCTTGAATCATGGTCATATCCAAAAGCCACCTCTAAGGCTATCTTGCCCACTGGATATGCAGACTTGCCAGGCACCACACCATGGAAAATGGTGTTTGACGGTTTAAGATTCTTATCTGTCAACCCCATACGATGGAAGGTATCATAATATAGAATGTTGATACTACTTCCCCATCCATGAGTACCTTAGTGAACTTATATCCCCCAACTTGAGGGGCCACCACGAAAGCCAGATGACCTGGATTGTCAACCCGGGGGGTGATCCTCTCTACTCCACAAAATGGGTTGCTCAGACCAGCGCAAATACTGAGGCACCACCGGTTCAACAGAGTTTACTGCCCTCTTGTGAAGCTTCTGATCACGCTTACACAAGCTAGTGGTGAAGACATGATACTGCCCACTATTTAACTGCTTAGGATTGCTCTGATAACCCGACTGCTGCTGCTGCTGGTTCCCCTGATGGTTGTAACCTCCCTGGTTGCCCTAGTTCCCTTGATTGTTGTGTCTGGTTTGATTACCCTGAAATCCTGAACCGGAGCTGCCGCCTCTGTAACCCGGCCCATGGAAACCACCTCCTGAACCGTCGGGCGGGCCATTATCGTACTGAAACATATTGGAGTTCTTGAAATCTCGCATGATATAACAATCCTTCCAAAGATGCGATGTTGGCTTCTCCTTTGATCCATGCTTTGGACAGGGTTGATTTAACAGGCGCTCCAAATTGGGGCCTGAACCTCCGCCCCTCTGTGGCATCTTGCCCTTACGGCGCTGACCATTCTCCTGAGCATTGGTGTTAGCCACAAAGTCCAAACTGTTGTCGGCCTTGCGCTTACCAATGTTCCCATGGCCTGCCGATTATGCTGCTGACCCTTGGTGTTGCCGTTCTTTTTCCCTTTCCCCAGTTTGTCCTCCTCTGAGTTAGGGTCTTTGGTATTATCTGAATCGGTGTATTTAACCAAAGCGGCCATAAGCGTTGGCATATCATTGCAGTGACGTTTGAGCCTTCCTAACTTCTGTTTGAGCGGCAGAAAACGGCAATTGCCCTCCAATGTTAGCACTGCGGTATCTGCATTGATACGATATGATGAATGCAAAATAGCTGAGACCCGCTTTACCCAATGCATTGTGGACTCCCCATCCTCTTGGACACAAGCGGCCAGATCCACAATTGACATGGGCTGCTTACAAGTATCTTTGAAGTTCTGGGTAAACCGGTGCTTCAATTCGGCCCATGATCCGACAGAGTTAGTTGGTAAGCTCTTCAACCAAGTACGAGCTGTTCCTTCCAACATCATGGTGAAGTATTTAGCACATACTGCTTCATCCACATCTAACATCTCCATTGCCATCTCGTAGCTTTTAACCCATGCCTCTGGTTGCAGATCGGCGGTATAATTGGGTACCTTGCGAGGTCCTTTGAAATCCTTGGGCAGTCTCACATTACGCAAAGCGGGGGTAAGACACGGCACCCCTAAGGAACTGAATACCACACCTGGCTCTATTGAAGCGGTAGGGTGAACCATAGTAGGTTGACGGGCTCCGTGCAGAGCTGCTAACTCGGCCTCTCAACGCGCCCGACCATGGTCCACCACATCCTATGCATTAGCACCTCCCCCTGTCGGGTTGTGCCCTCGCGGCGAATTGCGGTGACGTGCACTGCTTGATATGGCCAGTTCATCCTCAACGTGCCTATTGTAGCTCCGGCTTGGACGGGGGGTGGAATGAATCCTCTCACGACTGTGCGAATATGCCTGCTGCTGGTTTAGAGCTGTTTGAAGGAGATCCCTGGCCCGTCGTGCCTCAATCGCAACCGATGATTCGTCTTCGGTTGGGAGGGCTGCCAATCGTGAAGCAGCGGCCACAATGTTATCCAACGGGTTGGAGTAATGCCCGGGAGGTGTTGGAACATACTATGGCACAATGTTGTTCTGACGAGGCGGGTCCGTCGCGCGTGGCTGAACCGGCGCTCCTGTTCCTGGCGCCTCCGCCCGGTTTAATATTGGTTGGTTACTCGTTCCTGCTCCCGATGTATTGAAGAGATTTCTTGGCTCATAACTCGACGGGAGATGCGATCGGTATCTTCTTCTCATGACTTCCTCTGAAGCTTTCTGATCCAGCCTGAGCCGGTAGGCCTGAGCTTCCAACTCGGCCCGTTCTGTAGCCATCCTAGCGTTCTCTACTGCTAGGTCTGCTTTAGCCTGAGTTATCTGATACTTTACCTTTGTGATTTCCGTATTGTGCTGATCCCGGGCTGCTGCATCCACCTCTGCGGCCATCAATGTTGCCAAAGCGTCGAACAAGTCATACAGAACTTGAGCCGGAGGTGGCGCAGAGCTCCCTGCCCCTGCCGGCATGACTGTTGCTGAACCGGAGAGCATTGCTGCGGCGGTTGATGAGTGGGGCACTGATTGTGTACTGGCCGTGAAGATAGAGGCCCAGTTTGGCAGATTAGGGGAGTCCGAAATACTGTTGCCCTCGGAACCTCCACCAATCCGGCCATCCTGCAACTGATAGAGCGATTCGATCTCTCCAGAAGACTCGTCATCGGAGCAGACAATGGTTTCTCCATCGGATGCTGGTCCATCCTCATATTCTGCTCCATGGATGACACCTACGAAAACATGCTTCGCCGCGGGCTGAACCGGGGAAGGGCTTGCACACTGAGCCGTCTCGATGATGTCGGTGCAGGTGTCCGGCTCAGGGCCCGGTTCGCCAATCTTGCCGATGAAGACGTGAATCCCACCAAAGGGGACCCGGTACCCGTATTCGATTGAATCGGCCTCGGGGGCCCATCCTGCGTTGTCGATGTAGAGCTTGCCGCGACGACTCTTCGTCATTCGGCCCACATCGTATCCCTTGAGTCCATCAAAGCTGCCCTTTAAGAACTCAAAACCATCGTGCGATAGCCCCACGGTGGGCGCCAACTGTCGTGGGTTTGTCACGGCAGATGTCCTTGTGAAAGGACTTAGTCGTGGAGCCATCGCAATGGGTTAGCTTAAAGGGGTTAAATCGGACAAGGGGACACGGGGAGTTTATACTAGTTCGGCCCCTTCGATGAAGGTAAAAGCCTACGTCTAGTTGTGATTGGTATTGCTGGGGTTTCGATGACCAGGGAGCGAATCCGCTTTGACTGGCCCTCGAGTTGTTGTGTGTTGTCCCTAAACCGCTGCCGGGTCATCCCTTTAAATACATAGGTTGACGCCCGCCGGTTTACAGAGTCCCGAAGCCGGATCATAAACGTGTCCGGTTCGGTCTCTATACTTCCTATCTTACAATGCAAGTTACATAATAAGGTCGGTTTATATCTACAGGCTTTAACTCGCATTTGGGCCTTGGGCCTTCATAAAGCGCCATCATTCTTACGTCTTCATGGGCTTCTAATCTTCATAAAGTTAATCCGGCTGCTCCTGGTCGGTTTACATCCAATAATAATATCCCCAACAAAGGCCGAAAGTCAGGTCGTATTGTAAATGGCCCAACTGTGTTGTGGGCCTTTAGTAGGCCGAAAGAGAAACCGGGCTGGTATTGGACAATGAAGGGCATGGGCCGTTAAAAGGCCAAAACTCAGGTCCGACTACAAATGGCCCAACTCATTTATGGTCCGTTAACAGGCTGAAAGGCACACAGGGCCGGGAATTGGCCCAACAATTAAATGGGTCGCTAAAAGGACAAAACTCAGGTCCGACTAAAAATGGCCCAACAGATATATGGGTCGTCACTAGGCTGAAAGACACACCGGGCCGGAAATTGGCCCAACACTTAAATGGGTCGCTAAAAGGCCGAAACTCAGGTCCGACTACAAATGGCCCAACTGATTTATGGGCTGTCAACAGGCTGAAAGACACACCCGGCCTGAAATTAGCCCAATATTTAAATGGGTCGCTAAAAGGCCGAAAGATGTACATTGTGAAAATTGGCCCATCCACTGAATGGGCCGTTAACAGGCCGAAATCTCATCGGGCCGATATTGAGCCCAAATATATAGCAGGCTATTAACGGGCTCGAACTAACGAAGGGCTGCAATGGTGTCAAATCTTTAACGGGCCGTTGACGGGCCGAATTGGCACATCTCGTATGGGCCATGGGCTTAAATGGACCTAACACAAGTAGGCCTTATATGGGCCGGCCTACTATTTTTTATTGGGCCGACCTTTTTAACCGGAATGGGCCACTATTGGGCCATGCCACGTGTCGACCTATCATAGGCGCCTCCTGTCCAATGAGTGGATGACATCTGTCCAACGATGAGGCAACATGTGTTTCCTCCGGCCAATGATGATTTTACACGTGGAAAATCCCCATTGGTCCAGGCTGTTAACGGGTTATCGGATCCAAAACTGGACCCGATAGCTTAACGGCGTTCCGTTACGGTGGATGACACATGTCGGTCACCCTTGACGAAAGCACTTCTGTGATGCGCGATTTATCGTCATGGAAGTGGACACTTCCGTGATGATAATCTTGGTAATGTCATGGAACACTTCTATGACAGCACAGGTATGACTATCTTGATTCTGTCATAAATTTTTCAAGGATGTACATGCATGACAGAAAACGTGACCTACTATGACAAACATGTATCATCACGGAAGTGTATTTTTTTTGTAGTGCTTGCCGGTAACGAGATTGAACTAGGTATTGAGATACCGACGATCGAATCTCGGGCAAGTAACATACCAATGAGAAAGGGAACAACGTATGTTGTTATGCGGTTTGACCGATAAAGATCTTTGTAGAATATGTAGGAACCAATATGAGCATCCAGGTTCCGCTATTGGTTATTGACTGGAGATGAGTCTCGGTCATGTCTACATAGTTCTCGAATCCATAGGGTCCGCACGCTTAACGTTCGGTGACGATCGATATTATGAGTTTATGTGTTTTTGTCGGAGTAATCGACCACGGGTACCCCGAGGACGGCAAGACGATATTTCAAGACATCGGGGCTAGCAAAGCCCCTCAGTCCGACTGTCCGGCCGCTCCTGCCGGCTCCCCGTCCGACTGCTCTTCCCGGCCGGCTGCCGACTACGCCAACCAGCCGGCTACCGACTGCACTAACCAGCCGGCTGCCGACTGCAGCCCGACCTGACATCGACAAGACACCGACGAGACGGCCATACCGCGGACAAGACAACCGTACCGCGACGACATCATGTACAGTGTCATTTGTTCCCTGGCACTATTTATAAAGTGACCCAGGGGACAAGCATGACATGCACCATGCCTTACCCATGCCTACCCACATAGCTTACATAGTAAGCTAGCCCACACTATAAAAGGGGCACACATCCATCCATCCAGGGGATGGACTCCCGCGGCCACATTCATATGGCCACAAGGCCACTCATGGCCATACACGGCCACTAGAGCCGGCCATACGCCTGCTTATACTAGATCAGATGCACTTGGCACTGATCCCAGATACAGCTCCAGGAGCACTTTGTATTGCCCGATGTACACCCCAGATAGATACACTCAGACATGCAGCAGTAGGAGCATTATCTCTCCGGAGAGCTCCGAAGGTGGGTAAACCACCGCGTGCTACTCGCATACCCACTCCCGGTCCTATCAGTAGCAGTCTTACCCACACACTAAGCCCTTGTGGCATCTGTCGACTCGCAAGCCCCCCGTGAGAAATACCACGACAGTTGGCGCCCACCGTGGTGCGGTACTATGCTACCGCGCTGCTGCTGGTTTCGCTGTCCGGGCGGGACCCTTTTTTTCATCGCCTCCGGCGCGGCGTCGCGCCGTCTCTCCGGTAGCGCTCGGGGGCTTGACATCGACCCGCCCCCGGAGCGGCCGCGAGGGGTGGCACGTCCTCGCCGTCAGCCTCTTCGTCACCACCATCGCAACGCCGGCCGTCAGTCCGCACACGCGCCGCGCGCGGGGCCTCGCTTCGGTCGGCCGTGACCATCCACGCGCGGCTTGCGTCTGCTCCTCTCCGCGCTGCGCCTTGCTCTGACAGGAATGCGCTTTCGCTCCTCCACATTTCGTCCATACAAGCTAGCTAGAGCAAGTCAAAACAATGGTCAAACCATTAGTTAGATATTGCCTATACACTAGCCATATGCAGGTTGGATAAACGCCTGTATATCGATCAGATAGTAGACGGACATTGGTCAGATAACGGCCATAGGCTTGCTCCTCCTCTGCTCGTCGCTGCGGGCTGCTTCCTCCGCCCCGGGGGCCGCGCAATCCGCGCGCCGGCGGCCTCCCGCGGCGCCTCTTCCTCTCCAGCCGTGCTGCTGCCTCGTCCCGCCCAAGCTGCTTCGTCGCTCATCCCCTCTGCCTGCGTTGCTGCTACTGCATGCGCATCTGCCGGCAACCGCGCCTCCTCTGCTCTAGCTCGCAGGAGCTCCAGCCGCTGCCTCCTGGCACAGCCGCCACCACAAGTGCCCCGCACCACCCCCGCAACCATGGGTTCGAGCCCCGCCTTCGCGCCCATCTCCGCTTCCCGCGGCCACGCTCGCGCCATCTCCAGCATGCCGGCTCCTGCCCGAGCCCGGCCGCCTCCGGCTCCCGCGCGCCGGTTCCGCGCGACCCGGCCCCGTCCGGTGTCCCGCACGCCGGCTCCATGCGATCCGGCCCTGTCCGGCGTCCCGCCCGCCGGCTCCGTGCGTCCCGGCCCCGTCCGGCGTCCTGCTCGTCACCTCCGCTTCGCTCGGCGGCCTCCCGTGCTGGCCGGCTCGCGCCCGCGTCCTGGCCTTCCCCACGCTCCTCTGCCGACACCGCCACGCCCTCTGCGCTGGCTCCGCGCGTCCTGACCAGCGCCCGCCGGCTCGTGCCTGCGGCCCGGCCGTCTCCGCCCGCCCCCGCGTCGGGTCCCCGCCGCCGCGCCGGGTCCCCACACCCGGCCGGCTTTGCCCTTGGCTCCTGCGGCCCCGCGCCTGCCGGGTCCGACTCCGGCTCAGCCCACGGCCGGGTCCAACTCCGGCTCAGGCTCGCTCCGCCTCTGGCTCCGCCACGCCGCTTCCGTGCCCTCCGCTCCGCCCGCGGCCGGCTCCGGCTCCCCCCGCGGCCGGCTCGCCCCGCGCACGAGCGCTCGCTCCCCTGCTCCGCTTCGGCCGAGTCCCTTACTGAAGAAAGAAAGCAGAGGCTGGTTGCCCACGCTGGCTAAAAGAAAAAGTCAACGGAGCCGGCTTGTGCCAAAAAAAAGTCGAGTGCCTAGCCGGCCGAAGAAGAAAGAGAGAGAGAAAGGATCCGGCTGGAGGAAAAAGCAAAGGGCCGACTTCCCGCTAGCCAGCTAGAAAAGAAGAAAACCGGCTGGGTGCCCATCCGGCTACAGAAAATAAGAAGAGGCCGGCTGCTACGCTCCCACTGAGGCCGCCGGCTGCGGTTGCGTGCCCGAAAAAAAAAGAGAGAAAGAGGCCGGCTGGAAAAGAAGTGGCCGGGTGCCCATAGCCGGTTGCTCCCATCAAGTCGGCTGAAAAACAAGTGGCCGACTGCCCAAAAAAGAAGAAGAAGAAGAAGAAGAAGAAGAAGAAGAAGAAGACAAAGTAGTTGCCGGAAGATCCGGCCCGACTACTCAACAGTCGGCCCGAATCTCGGGGGCTACACCCAGCGGGTGCGCTGACGCGCCCCCGCGAGAAGAAGAAGACAAGGTAGTTGCCGGAAGATCCGGCCCGACTGCTCAGCAGTCGGCCCGAATCTCGGGGGCTACACCCAGCGGGTGCGCTGACGCGCCCCCGCGAGAAAGAAGACAAGGTAGTTGCCGGAAGATCCGGCCCGACTGCTCAGCAGTCGGCCCGAATCTCGGGGGCTACACCCAGCGGATGCACTGACGCGCCCCCGCGAGAGAGAAGACAAAGTAGTTGCCGGGAGATCCGGCCCGACTGCTCAGCAGTCGGCCCGAATCTCGGGGACTACACCCAGCGGGTGCGCTGACGCGCCCCCGCGAAGATTGCAGACAAGAGAAGAGTTTTGTCCGGCTGTCAGCAGCCGGCAGAATAAAAAGGGGCGCTGCAAGACGCCTCGCCGCCTGGCCGGTCGAGCCTGATCGGCCGGGACCCCCCTCCGAGCACCCGGAGGCTCGAAGGCTTCACCCAGCGGGTGCGCCGACGCGCTCCACGAGCACCGAGTCGCGCCGGCTGTTTTCGACGACCGCGACTACACAAAAATCAATGTGAGCTCTTCACCCGCATATTTTTGCACTACGCAAGCACGGATAATCCCGAGCGATGCTCGGGGAACTATCTCCGCATTTCATTACAGTTGCATCACTGTTTGCCCCGGTGCCAAGCAGAGTTGGCCCGGGGGCTGGCCGCTTGGCCTGAGACGTTTGTTCCCGCAGACGGCTTAGTAGCGTGCGCAGTACCAAAGGCTCACTCTTAGTCATAGACCGTAGAGTGGCTGTCTGGCTAGCAAGGGCGAACGCTGGAGGCCACCCACGTGAAAAACGTCCGGGAAGAAAAACAGTTCGGGCGACCCGGTCGTTTCTTTTATGAGTATCTACTCGGTTGAATCTGCTCCTAGACTCTGAGTACTGTACACTCCACTTCGTGGCCCACTCTCAGCCACAGACCGCAGAGCGGCTGTCCGGCAAGCAAGAGCACAAGCCAAAAAGCGGAGGGAACACGAAAAAGATTAAGGGGGATCGGACGAAACCGAGTCGGCACCCTCCGCATAAAACTTGCAATGCTAAAAGCAAACATTTGATATATCTGCATGGACTAACTTTGTCTTTTTTCTTGACAATTTCCATGAACACTCGCCAAAAAACCTCCGCCCAACTTTGCCAAGTTGCCCGGAGGCTTGGGGCCTACTGTCGGAGTAATCGACCACGGGTACCCCGAGGACGGCAAGACGATATTTCAAGACATCGGGGCTAGCAAAGCCCCTCAGTCCGACTGTCCGGCTGCTCCTACCGGCTCCCCGTCCGACTGCTCTGCCCGGCCGGCTGCCGACTACGCCAACCAGCCGGCTACCGACTGCACTAACCAGCCGGCTGCCGACTGCAGCCCGACCCGACATCGACAAGACACCGACGAGACGGCCATACCGCGGACAAGACAACCATACCGCGACGACATCATGTACAGTTTCATTTGTCCCCTGGCACTATTTATAAAGTGACCCAGGGGACAAGCATGACATGCACCATGCCTTACCCATGCCTACCCACATAGCTTACATAGTAAGCTAGCCCACACTATAAAAGGGGCACACATCCATCCATCCAGGGGATGGACTCCCACGGCCACATTCATATGGCCACAAGGCCACTCATGGCCATACACGGCCACTAGAGCCGGCCATACGCCTTCTTATACTATATCAGATGCACTTGGCACTGATCCTAGATACAGCTCCAGGAGCACTTTGTATTGCCCGAGGTACACCCCAGATAGATACACTCAGACATGCAGCAGTAGGAGTATTATCTCTCCGGAGAGCTCCGAAGCTGGGTAAACCACCGCGTGCTACTCGCATACCTGCCCCCGGTCCTATCAGCAGCAGTCTTACCCACACACTAAGCCCTTGTGGCATCTGTCGACTCGCAAGCCCCCCGTGAGAAATACCATGACAGTTTTGATGTACCGAAAGTAGATCAGAGTCCCGGCTGTGATCATGGACATGACGAGGAGTCTCGAAATGGTCGATACATAAAGATTGATATATTGGACGGCTATATTCGGACACTGGAAGGGTTTCGGGTGACCTCGGGGAAAACCGGAGTGCTGGAGGGGTTACCGGAACCCCCGGGGGACTAATGGGCCTTAATGGGCCCTGGTGGAGAGAGAGAGAGAGAGAGAGAGAGAGGAGCCGGCCAATGAAGGCCGCGCGCCCCCTTCCCTTGAGTCCTAATAGGACAAGGAAGGGGGGCGGCGCCCCCTTGCTTTTCCCCGATCCCACTCCTTCCTTCCCCCTCCTAGTGGGACTAGGAAAGGGGTGTCCTACTCCCACTAGGAGGAGGACTCCTCCTCTTGGAGCACCCTCCTAGGGCCGGCCGGCCTCCCCCCTTGCTCCTTTATATACGGGGGCAGGGGGCACCCCATGACACACAAGTTGATCATTGATCTTTTAGCCATGTGCGGTGCCCCCTCCACCATAATCCACCTCGGTCATATCGTAGCGGTGCTTAGGCAAAGCCCTGCGTCGCTAGCTTCATCAACACCGTCATCACGCCGCCGTGCTGACGAAACTCCCTCGAAGCTCTACTGGATCGTGAGTTCGTGGGACATCACCAAGCTGAACGTGTGCAGATCACGGAGGTGTCGTACGTTCGGTACTAGGATCAGTTGATCATGAAGACATACGACTACATCAACCGCGTTGTCATAACGCTTCCGCTTATGGTCTACGAGGGTACGTGGGCGACACTCTTCCCTCCCGTTGCTATGCATCACCATGATCTTGCGTGTGCATAGGAATTTTTTTGAAATTACTATGTTCCCCAACATTGGTATAAGAGCCAGGTTTATGCGTAGATGTCATATGCACGAGTAGAACACAAAGGAGTTGTGGGCATGGGTATATACATATTGCTTGCCGTCACTAGTTGGTTCTTGATTCAGCAACATTGTTGGATGAAGCGGCCCAGACCGACACTACGCGTACGCTTACGCGAGACTGGTTCTACCGACGTGCTTCACACACAGGTGGCTAGTGGGGGTCTATTTCTCCATCTTTAGTTGAATCGGATTCAATGAACTGGGTTCTTTATGAAGATCAAAAAGCAATCACTAAACCGCGTTGTGGTTTTTGATGCGTAGGTAAGAACGGTTCTTGCTCAGCCCGTAGCAGCCACGTAAAACTTGCAACAACAAAGTAGAGGACATCTAACTTGTTTTTGCAGGGCATGTTGTGATGTGATATGGTCAAGACATGATGCTAAATTTTATTGTATGAGATGATCATGTTTTGTAACACAGTTATCGGCAACTGGCAGGAGCCATACGGTTGTCGCCTTATTGTATGAAATGCAATCATCATGTAATTGCTTTACTTTATCACTAAGCGGTAGCGATAGTCGTAGAAGCAATAGTTGGCGAGACACCAACGATGCTACGATGGAGATCAAGGTGTCGCGCCGGTGACGATGGTGATCATGACGGTGCTTTGGAGATGGAGATCAAAGGCATAAGATGATGATGGCCATATCATATCACTTATATTGATTGCATGTGATGTTTATCCTTTATGCATCTTATTTTGCTTAGATCGACGATAGCATTATAAGATGATCTCTCACTAAATTTCAAGGTATAAGTGTTCTCCCTGAGTATGCACCGTTGCGAAAGTTATTCGTGCCGAGACACCACGTGATGATCGGGTGTGATAAGCTCTACGTTCACATACAACGGGTGCAAGCCAGTTTTGCCCACGCAGAATACTCGGTTTAAACTTGACGAGCCTAGCATATGCAGATATGGCCTCGGAACACTGAGACCGAAAGGTCGAGCATGAATCATATAGTAGATATGATCAACATAGTGATGTTCACCATTGAAAACTACTCCATCTCACGTGATGATCGGACATGGTTTAGTTGGTATGGATCACGTGATCACTTAGATGATTAGAGGGATGTCTGTCTAAGTGGGAGTTCTTAAGTAATTTGATTAATTGAACTTTAATTTATCATGAACTTAGTACCTGATAGTATTTTGCACGTCTATGTAGTTGTAGATAGATGGTCCGTGCTGTTGTATCGTTGAATTTTAATGCGTTCCTTGAGAAAGCAAAGTTGAAAGATGATGGTAGCAATTACACAGAGTGGGTCCGTAACTTGAGGATTATCCTCATTGCTGCACAAAAACATTACATCGTGGAAGCACCGCTAGGTGTACCACCCGCGCCAGCAACTGCAGACATTGTGAATGCCTGGCAGATGCGTGTTGATGACTAGTCGATAGTTCAATGTGCCATGCTTTACGGCTTAGAATCGGGACTTCAACGACGTTTTGAACGTCATGGAGCATATGAGATGTTCCAGGAGTTGAATATTTCAAGCAAATGCCCGAATTGAGAGATATGAAGTCTCCAATAAGTTCTACAACTGCAAGATGGAGGAGAATAGTTCTCTCAGTGAACATATACTCAAAATGTCTAGGTATAATAATCATGTGATTCAACTTTTGGAATCACTTGATTATGAATCACTTGGTACTTGCGAACCATGCCTCATGGGCAAGATGACTAAAATGCCGTTCTCAGGAACAATGGAGCGAGCAACAGATTTGTTGGAAATCATACATACTGATGTATGTGGTCCGATGAATATAGAGGCTTGCGGCGGGTATCATTATTTTCTCACCTTCACAGATGATTTAAGAATATATGGGTATATCTACTTGATGAAACACAAGTCTGAAACATTTGAAAAGTTCAAAGAATTTCAGAGTGAAGTGGAAAATCATCGTAACAAGAAAATAAAGTTTCTACAATCTGATCGTGGAGGAGAATATTTGAGTTAGGAGTTTGGTCTTCATTTGAAACAATGCAGAATAGTTTCGCAACTTACGCCACCCGGAACACCACAGCGTAATGGTGTGTCCGAACGCCGTAATCGTACTTTACTAGATATGGTGTGATATATGATGTCTCTTACTGATTTACCGCTATCGTTTTGGGGTTATGCTTTAGAGACGGCTGCATTCACATTAAATAGGGCACCATCTAAATCCGTTGAGACGACGCCTTATGAACTGTGGTTTGGCAAGAAACCAAAGTTGTCGTTTCTTAAAGTTTGGGGCTGCAATGCTTATGCGAAAAAGCTTCAACCTGATAAGCTCGAACCCAAATCGGAGAAATGTGTCTTCATAGGATACCCAAAGGAGACTGTTGGGTACACCTTCTATCACAGATGCGAAGGCAAGACATTCGTTGCTAAGAATGGATCCTTTCTAGAGAAGGAGTTTCTCTCGAAAGAAGTGAGTGGGAGGAAAGTAGAACTTGATGAGGTGACTGTACCTGCTCCCTTATTGGAAAGTAGTTCATCACAGAAATCTGTTCATGTGACTCCTACACCAATTAGTGAGGAAGCTAATGATGATGATCATGTAACTTCAGATCAAGTTACTACCGAACCTCATAGGTCAACCAGAATAAGATCCGCACCAGAGTGGTACGGTAATCCTGTTCTGGAGGTCATGTTACTTGACCATGACGAACCTACGAACTATGAGGAAGCAATGATGAGCCCAGATTCCGCAAAATGGCTTGAGGCCATGAAATCTGAGATGGGATCCATGTATGAGAACAAAGTGTGGACTTTGGTTGACTTGCCCGATGATCGGCAAGCCATCGAGAATAAATGGATCTTCAAGAAGAAGATGGACGCTGAGGGCAATGTTACTGTCTACGAAGCTCGACTTGTCGCGAAAGGTTTTCGACAAGTTCAAGGAGTTGACTATGATGAGACTTTCTCACCTATAGTGAAGCTTATGTCCGTCCGAATCATGTTATCAATTTCCGCATTTTATGATTATGAAATTTGGCAAATGGATGTAAAGATTGCATTCCTGAATGGATTTCCGGAAGAGGAGTTGTATATGATGCAACCTGAAGGTTTTATCGATCGAAAGGATGCTAACAAAGTGTGTAAGCTCCAGCGATCCATCTATGGACTGGTGCAAGCATCTCAGAGTTGGAATAAACGTTTTGATAGTGTGATCAAAGCATATGGTTTATATAGACTTTTGGAGAAGCGTGTATTTACAATAAAGTGAGTGGGAGCTCTGTAGCATTTCTAATATTATATGTGGATGCCATATTGTTGATTGGAAATGATATAGAATTTTTGGATAGCATAAAAGGATATTTGAATAAGAGTTTTTCAATGAAAGACCTCGGTGAAGCTGCTTATATATTGGGCATCAAGATCTATAGAGATATATCAAGACACTTAATTGGACTTTCACAAAGCACATACCTTGATAAAGTTTTGAAGAAGTTCAAAATGGATCAAGCAAAGAAATGGTTCTTGATTGTGTTACAAGGTGTGAAGTTGAGTCAGACTCAATGCCCGACCACTACAAAATATAGAGAGAAAACAAAAGGTGTTCCCTACGCTTCAGCCATAGGCTCTATCATGTATGCAATGATGTGTACCAAACCTGATGTGTGCCTTGCTATTAGTTTAGCAGGGAGGTACCAAAGTAATCCAGGAGTGGATCACTAGACAATGGTCAAGAACATCCTGAAATACCTGAAAAGGACTAAGGATATGTTTCTCGTTTATGGAGGTGACAAAGAGCTCATCATAAATGGTTACGTCGATGCAAGCTTTGACACTGATCCGGATGACTCTAAGTCACAAACCTGATACGTGTTCATATTGAACGGTGGAGCTGTCAGTTGGTGCAGTTCTAAGCAAAGCGTCGTGGCGGGATCTACATGCGAAGCGGAGTACATAACTGCTTCGGAAGCAGCAAATGAAGGAGTCTAGATGAAGGAGTTCATATCCGGTCTAGGTATCATACCTAGTGCATCGGGTCCAATGAAAATCTTTTGTGACAATACTGGTGCAATTGTCTTGGCAAAGGAATCCAAATTTCACAAGAGAACCAAGCACATCAAGAGACGCTTCAATTCCATCCGCGATCAAGTCAAGGAGGGAGACATAGAGATTTGCAAGATACATACAGATCTGAATGTTGCAGACCCGTTGACTAAGCCTCTCTCACGAGCAAAACATGATCAGCACCAAGACTCCATGGGTGTTAGAATCATTACTGTGTAATTTAGATTATTGACTCTAGTGCAAGTGGGAGACTAAAGGAAATATACCCTAGAGTCAATAATAAAGTTGTTATTTATATTTCCTTATATCATGATAAATGTTTATTATTCATACTAGAGCTGTATTATTTGGAAACTTAGTACATGTGTGAATACATAGACAAACAATGTGTCACTAGTATGCCTCTACTTGACTAGCTAGTTGAACCAAAGATGGTTAAGTTTCCTAACCATAGACATGAGTTGTCATTTGATTAACGGGATCACATCATTAGAGAATGATGTGATTTACTTGACCCATTCCGTTAGCTTAGCATTTGATCGTTTAGTATATTGCTATTGCTTTCTTCATGACTTATACATGTTCCTATGACTATGAGATTACACAACTCCCGAATACCAGAGGAACACTTTGTGTGCTACCAAACGTCACAACGTAATTGGGTGACTATAAAGGTGCTCTACAGGTGTCTCCTATGGTATTTGTTGAGTTGGCATAGATCGAGATTAGGATTTGTCACTCCGACTGTCGGAGAGGTATCTCTGGGCCCACTCGGTAATGCACATCACTATAAGCCTTGCAAACAATGCAACTAATGAGTTAGTTGTGGGATGATGTATTACGAAACGAGTAAAGAGACTTTCCGGTAACGAGATTGAACTAGGTATTGAGATACCAACGATCGAATCTCGGGCAAGTAACATACCGATGACAAAGGGAACAACGTATGTTGTTATGTGGTTTGACCGATAAAGATCTCCGTAGAATAAGTAGGAACCAATATGAGCATCCAGGTTCCGCTATTGGTTATTGACTGGAGATGAGTCTTGGTCATGTCTACATAGTTCTCGAACCCGTAGGGTCCGCACGCTTAACGTTCGGTGACGATCGGTATCATGAGTTTATGTGTTTTGATGTACCGGAAGTATTTCAGAGTCCCGGATGTGATCACGGACATGACGAGGAGTCTCGAAATGGCTGAGACATAAAGATTGATATATTGGACGGCTATATTCGGACACCGGAAGGGTTTCGGATGATCTCAAAGAAAACTGGAGTGCCGGAGGGGTTACCGGGACCCCCCGGGGACTAATGGGCCTTAATTGGCCCTAGTGGAGAAAGAGAGGGACCGGCTAGGGCAGGCCGTGCCCCCCTCCCCTTGAGTCTGAATAGGACAAGGAAGGGGGGCGGTGCCCCCTTGCTTTTCCCCTCTCCCACTCCTTCCTTCCCCCTCCTAGTGGGACTAGGAAAGGGGAGTCCTACTCCCACTAGGAGGAGGACTCGTCCTCTTGGCACGCCCTCCTAGGGCCGGCTGGCCTCCCCCCTTGCTCCTTTATATACGGGGGCAGGGGCACCCCATGACACACAAGTCGATCATTGATCTTTTAGCCGTGTGCGGTGACCCCCTCCACCATAATCCACCTCGGTTATATCGTAGCGGTGCTTAGGCGAAGCCCGGCGTCGGTAGCTTCATCAACACCGTCATCACGCTGTCGTGCTAACGGAACTCTCCCTCGAATCTCTACTAGATCATGAGTTCGTGGGACGTCACCAAGCTGAACGTGTGCAGATCGCGGAGGTGCCGTACGTTCGGTACTAGGATCGGTTGATCGTGAAGAAGTACGACTACATCAACCGCATTGTCATAACGCTTCCGCTTACGGTCTACGAGGATACGTGGACTACACTCTCCCCTCTCGTTGCTATGCATCACCATGATCTTGCGTGTGCGTAGGAAATTTTTTGAAATTACTACGTTCCTCAACAATTGATACCTTGGTTCTCAAAAACTGAGGGAAATACTTACGCTACTTTGCTGCATCACCCTTTCCTCTTCAAGGGAAAACCAACGCATGCTCAAGAGGTAGCAAGAAGGATTTCTAGCGCCGTTCCCGGGGAGGTTGCACCAAGTAAAGTCAAGATTTTATCTCCCATCAACAAGCCATTTCTGGCGCCGTTGCCAGGGAGATTTACGCACAAGTCAAGACATACCAAGTACCCATCACAAACTCTTATCCCTCGCATTACATTATTTGCCATTTGCCTCTCGTTCTCCTCTCCCTCACTTCTAAAAAGATTTTCAAAAACCTATGACTTTTCTTCGCCTTCTTCTCGTATATATCTTTGTTTGTGTTTCCATGTGCCTTCCATTTGCTTGCATCTTTGCTTGCTAGAAATCTATTGATATGGATCCACTTAAAGTATTCTACTTGGATCATCTTCAATCCTTATGCGCTCATGCTGAAACCCCAACTAGCCTAGTTGATGGGAAATCTTTAAATGATCATGCTCATTTTGTGCGTCACTGTTTGTCTGAAAAAGGGAGACTCTTATGGGATCAAATAAACAGATTGCTGTGTTATGCTTGGATCTTTGTGAAATTTATGATTTTACTTGTTGCTCTAAGAACCCTAAAAAACACCTCCCCTACCTATGTGATTTAATGATAATGAAATTATATCTTCTTATGCAAAGGGTGTTTATAGTTACTATGATATTGAACAAATTGAAGAATTTGTTGCTTTTAAGGGTGCTTATGAAGTTGCTTCTTTGATTGAAAAGTATGATATTACTCTCTACGAATATGAAAATCTTGACACACTTAAATCTTGCTATGAAAACTATGCTCATAATGTCTATGTCAAAGAATTTATTGAAAGAATGATCGCTGCTTCGGAAGAAAATAATGATATGCATGAATCTATAGATAATTATGATTCCAATGATTTGATTGAAATATCCCTTGATGAACATGATGCTTGCTATTTTTGTGGCCATGATGCCAATATTTGTGAAGATGAATTTGCTATAGTTCCTTATGTTAAACATGAGATTGTTGCTATTGCACCCATACTTGATTGTTCCTTCGATGAAAAACATGATTGCAATGATGTTACTATAAATTCTATTAACGTCAATTGTGCTAATAATATGCAAAACCCTAAGCTTTGGGATGCTAGTTTTTCTATAACTACTATTTGTAGCAATGATCATGATTGGGGTGATTCTTCTTTTGATCTTGAAAATTTATTTAAGCCCCATGATGAATATGAGATTGATAATAGTGTTTGCAATATTACTGAAAGTGGATTTGGAAGAGTGTCAACTTTAGATCCCACATATTTGGAGAATGTTCAATCTTATGAAATTTTTGATAAAGGTGGGTTTGGAGAGGTCATGACTTTATTAATGTTAATCCCACTATTTTGGAAGAGTGTCAACTTTGCATGCATGTGGATTGTGTTGAAAATATTTTATGTGATAGCTATTTTGTTGAATTTTCTTATGATCCCACATGTAATTATTATGAGATAAGAAAATATGATTGTAGAAATTTTCATGTTACTAAATTACCTCTCGTTATGTTGAGATTGCTATTGTTTCTTTCTACTTCCTTGCATATGCTAGTTTTTGCTTGTTATGATAATTTGTTTGCCTATAAGATGCCTATGCATAGGAAGTATGTTATATTTAGATGTGTTTGTCATGTGTTTCAAGATTCTCTCTTTGTGCTTCAATTCTTGTCTTTCATGTGAGCATCATTGAAATTAGCAATGCCTAGCTAGGGGCATTAAACTATAGCACTTGTTGGGAGGCAACCCAATTTTATTTTTTGTTTCTTGTTTTTTGTTCCTGTTTAGTAATTCATCTAGCTTATGTTTAGATGTGGTTTTATGTTTTTAATTAGTGTTTGTGCCAAGTAGAACCTTTGGGAAGACTTGGGGGAAGTCTTTGTGATCTTGCTGTCAAAAACAGAAACTTTAGCGCTCACGAGATTTGCTGCCATTTTTTTACTGGAGAGTGATATTAGGTTGACTCTTTTTGCAGATGATTAATAGACAAATTCCTCACGTACACCAATTTATTTCATAATTTTTGGGGTTACAAAAGTATTCGAAACCTACAGATTACTACAGACTATTCTGTTTTTGACAGATTCTGTTTTTCGTGTGTTGTTTGCATATTTTGATGAATCTATGTCTAGTATCGGGGGTTATGAACCATAGAGAAGTTGGAATACAGTAGCTTCAACACCAATATAAATAAAGAATGAGTTCATTACAGTACCATGAAGTGGTGGTTTGTTTTATTATACTAACGGGGCTCACAAGATTTTCTGTCAAGTTTTCTGTTGTGGAGTTTTCAAGTTTTGGATAAAGATTGGATGGATTTTGGAATAAGGAGTGGTAAGAGCCTAATATTGGGGATGCACAAGGCACCCCAAGGTAAAATTCAAGGACAACCAAAAGCCTAAGCTTGGGGATGCCCCAGAAGGCATCCCCTCTTTCGTCTTCATCTATCGGTAACTTTACTTGAGGCTATATTTTTATTCACCACATGATATGTGTTTTGCTTGGAGCGTCTTGTATGATTTGAGTCTTTTATTTTTAGTTTACCACAATCATCCTTGCTTTACACACCTTTTGGAGAGACACACATGAATCGGAATTTATTAGAATACTCTATGTGCTTCACTTATATCTTTTGAGCTAGATAATTTTGCTCTAGTGCTTCACTTATATCTTTTTAGAGCACGGTGGTGGTTTTATTCTATAGAAATTATTGATCTCTCATGATTCACTTATATCATTTTGAGAGTCTTATAGAACAACATGGTAATTTGCTTTGTCTATAAAATTAGTCCTAATATGATAGGCATCCAAGATGGGTATAATAAAAACTATCATAAAAAGTGCATTGAATACTATGAGAAGTTTGATACTTGATGATTGTTTTGAGATATGAAGATGGTGATATTAGAGTCATGCTAGTTGAGTAGTTGTGAATTTGAGAAATACTTGTTCTAAATTTTGTGATTCCCGTAGCATGCACGTATGGTTAACCATTATGTGATGAAGTCAGAGCATGATTTATTTATTGATTGTCTTCCTTATGAGTGGCAGTCGGGGACGAGCGATGGCCTTTTCCTACCAATCTATCCCCCTAGGAGCATGCGCATAGTACTTTGTTTCGATAACTAATAGATTTTTGCAATAAGTATGTGAGTTCTTTATGACTAATGTTGAGTCCATGGATTATACGCACTCTCACCATTGCTAGCCTCTCTAATATCGCGCACCTTTCGCTGGTATCATACACCCACCATATACCTTCCTCAAAACAGCCACCATACCTACGTATTATGGCATTTACATAGCCATTCCGAGATATATTGCCATGCAACTTTCCACCGTTCCGTTTTTATGACACACTTCATCATTGTCATATTGCTTTGCATGATCATGTAGTTGACATTGTATTTGTGGAAAAGCCACCCTTTATAATTCTTTCATACATGTCACGCTTGATTCATTGCATATCCCGGTACACCATCGGAGGCATTCACATAGAGTCATATTTTGTTCTAGTATCGAGTTGTAATCCTTGAGTTGTGAGTAAATAAAAGTGTGATGATCATTATTATTTGAGCATTGTCCCAAGTGAGGAAAGGATGATGGAGACTATGATTCCCCCACAAGTTGGGATGAGACTCCGGACGAAAAAAAAGAGAGAGAAAAAAAGAGAAAAATGAAAAAAAATGAAAAATGAGAGAAAAAGAGAGAAGGGACAATGTTACTATCCTTTTACCACACTTGTGCTTTAAAGTAGCACCATGATCTTCACGATAGGGAGTCTCCTATGTTGTCACTTTCATATACTAGTGGGAATTTTACATTACAGAACTTGGCTTGTATATTCCAATGATGGGCTTCCTCAAAATACCCTAGGTCTTCGTGAGCAAGCGAGTTGGATGCACACCCACTTAGTTTCTTTTTGAGCTTTCATACACTTATAGCTCTAGTGCATCCGTTGCATGACAATCCCTACTCACTCACATTGATATCTATTGATGGGCATCTCCATAGCCCGTTGATACGTCTAGTTGATGTGAGACTATCTTCTCCTTTTTTTGTCTTCTCCACAACCACCATTCTATTCCACATATAGTGCTATGTCCATGGCTCACGCTCATATATTGCATGAAGATTGAAAAAATTTGAGAACATCAAAAGTATGAAACAATTGATTGGCTTGTCATCGGGGTTGTGCATGATTTAAATACTTTGTGTAATGAAGATAGAGCATAGCTAGACTATATGATTTTGTAGGGATAACTTTCTTTGGCCATGTTATTTTGAGAAGACATAATTGCTTTGTTAGTATGCTCGAAGTATTATTATTTTTTATGTCAATATTAAAATTTTGTCTTGAATCTTTCGGATCTGAACATTCATGCCACAATAAAGAAAATTACATTGAGAATTATGCTAGATAGCATTCCACATCAAAAATTCTGTTTTTATCATTTACCTACTCGAGGACGAGCAGGAATTAAGCTTGGGGATGCTTGATACGTCTCCAACATATCTATAATTTTTTATTGTTCCATGCTGGTGTTAAACCTACTTTATTACAACTTCTCTATGGTTCATAACCCCCGATACTAGCCACAGATTCATCGAAATAAGCAAACAACACACAAAAAATAGAATCTGTCAAAAACAGAACAGTCTCTGTAGGTTTCGAGTACTTCTGTAACCCTAAAAATTCTGAAATAAATTGGTGGACGTGAGGAATTTGTATGTTAATCATCTTCAAAAAGAATCAACCTAATCGCTCTCTCCAGTAAAAAAAATGGCAGCAAATCTCGTGAGCGCTAAAATTTCTGTTTTTTACAGCAAGATCGCAAAGACTTCCCCCAAGTCTTCCCAAAGGTTGTACTTGGCACAAACACTAATTAAAAACATAAAACCACATCTAAAAAGAAGATAAATGAATTATTTATTACTAAAAAGGAACAAAAAAGAAAAGAAACAAAAATAAAATTGGGTTGCCTCCCAACAAGCGCTATTGTTTAACGCCCCTAGCTAGGCATTGATAATTTCAATGATGCTCACATGAAAGACAAGAATTGAAGCACAAAGAGAGCATCATGAAACACGTGAAAAACACATCTAATTCTAACATACTTCCTATGCATAGGCATCTTAAAGGCAAACAAATTATCATAGCAAGCAAAAACTAGCATATGCAAGGAAGCGGAAAGAAACAATAACAATCTCAACATAATGAGAGGTAATTTAGTAACATGAAAATTTCTACAATCATATTTTCCTCTCTCATAATAATTACATGTGGGATCATAAGCAAATTCAACAAAATAGCTATCACATAAAATATTTTCAACATGATCCACATGCATGCTAAGTTGACACTCTTCCAAAATAGTGGGATTAACATTAACTAAAGTCATGACCTCTCCAAACCCACCTTTATCAAAAATTTCATAAGATTGAACATTCTCCAAATATGTGGGATATAAAGTTGACACTCTTCCAAACCCACTTTCAATAATATTGCAAATACTATTATCAATCTCATATTCATCATGGGGCTTAAATAAATTTTCAAGATCGAAAGAAGAATCACCCCAATCATGATCATTGCAACAAATAGTAGTTATAGAAAAACTAGCATCCCCAAGCTTAGGGTTTTGCATATTATTAGCACAATTGACATTAATAGAATTTATAATAACATCATTGCAATCATGCTTTTAATCAAAGGAACAATCAAGTATGGGTGCAATAGCAATGATCTCATGTTTAACATAAGGAACTATAGCAAATTCATCTTCAAAAATATTGGCATCATGGCCACAAAAATAGCAAGCATCATGTTCATCAAGGGATATTTCAATCAAATCACTCGAATCATAATTATCTAAAGATTCATGCATATCATTATTTTCTTCCGAAGTAGCGGTCATTCTTTCAATAAATTCTTTGACATAGACATTATGAGCATAGTCTTCATAGCAATATTTAAGTATGTCAAGATTTTCATATTCGTAGAGAGTAATATCATACTTTTCAATCAAAGAAGCAACTTCATAAGCACCCTTAAAAGCAACAAATTCTTCAATTTGTTCGATATCGTAGTAACTATAAACACCCTTTGCATAAGAAGATAAGATTTCATTATCATTAAACTCACATAGGTAGGGGAGGTGTTTTTAGGGTTCTTAGAGCAACAAGTAAAATCATAAATTTCACAAAGATTCCAAGCATAACACAGCAATCTGTTTATTTGATCCCATAAGAGTCTCCCTTTTTTAGACAAACAGTGATGCACAAAATGAATATGATCATTTAAAGATTTCCCATCAACTAAGCTAGTTGGGGTTTCAGCACGAGCGCATAAGGATCGAAGATGATCCAAGTAGAACACTTTAAGTGGATCCATATCAATAGATTGCTAGCAAGCAAAGATGCAAGCAAATGGAAGGGACATGGAAACACAAACAAAGATACATATGGGAAGAAGGCGAAGAAAAGGCAAAGGTTTTCGAAAATCATTTTAGAAGTGGGGGAGAGGAAAACGAGAGGTGAATGGCAAATAATGTAATGCGAGGGATAAGAGTTTGTGCTGGGTACCTGGTATGTCTTGACTTGGCATAGATCTCCCCGGCAACGGCGCCAGAAATGGCTAGTTGCTGGGAGATCAAATCTTGACTTAACTTGGTGTAAGCCTCCCCGGCAACGGCGCCAGAAATCCTTCTTGCTACCTCTTGAGCATGCGTTGGTTCTCCCTTGAAGAGGAGAGGGTGATGCAGCAAAGTAGCATAAGTATTTCCCTCAGTTTTTGAGAACCAAGGTATCAATCCAGTAGGAGATTACACGCAAGTCGCCTAGTACCTGCACAAACAAACAATAACCTCGCAACCAACGCAATAAAGGGGTTTTCAATCCCTTCATGGTCACTTACGAGAATGAGATCTGATAAAGACAATTAGATAAATATTTTTGGTATTTTTATGATATAGATTAGAAAATAAAGATTGCAAAATAAACAACGATAGAAATAGCAAGTTGATAGGAAAATAATATGATGGAAGATAGACCCGAGGGCCCTAGGTATCAACCCAAAGCTAAGCACTTCTCCCATTGCAAGAAAGATTAATCTAGTAGGCCAAACCAAACTGATAATTCGAAGAGACTTGCGAAGATATTAAATCATGCAAAAAAGATTTCAGAGAAGAATCAAATATTGTTCATAGATAATCTTGATCATAAACCCACAATTCATCGGATCTCGACAAACACACCGCAAAAAGAATTACATCGAATAGATCTCCAAGGGAATCGAGGAGAACTTTGTATTGAGATCCGAAGAGAGAGAAGAAGTCATCTAGCTAATAACTATGGACCTGAAGGTCTATGGTAAACTACTCACACATCATCGGAGAGGCTATGGTGTTGATGTAGAAGCCCTCCGTGATCGATTCCCCCTCCGGCGGAGCGCCGAAAAAGGCCCCAAGATGGGATATCACGGGTACAGAAGGTTGCAGCGGTGAAAATTGGGTTTCGTGGTGCTCCTGGATGTTTTCGGGGTATATGGGTATATATAGGAGGAATAAGTACATCGGTTGGAGACGTCCTCCTGCCTCGTGGCCACCTCGCTTCTTTCTTGACGTCCACTCCAAGTCTCCTGGATCACGTTTGTTCCAAAAATAACTCTCCCAAAGGTTTCATTCCGTTTGGATTCTGTTTGATATTCCTTTTCTGCGAAACACTGAAATAGGCAAAAAAACAGCAATTTGCACTGGGCCTTTGGTTAGTAGGTTAGTCCCAAAAATAATATAAAAAGGTATATTAAAGCCCATTAAACATTCAAAACAGATAATATAATAGCATGGAACAATAAAAAATTATAGATACGTTGGAGATGTATCAATGCCCCGGACATAGTCGTGTCGCATGGGGGCGAGGGGATTGTTGGGAGTTTGAGAAGTCAAAGGGGGATTCCACAATCAATGCGGCCAAGCATAGAGAGACAACCGAGAATTACTGGAAAATACAGACATAATATGAACAAAATGACTTGCAGACAATTCAAAAAAATATTCTTCAAATAGTTCACCTAAATTATCAGTTGTATTTATTATTTTCCCCTTGGTGGATCATTCATAAAATATGTTGTTCATAAGTTTCTTGGCTTCTTCACTCCAATTGGTGTTTGCGCCAAGGGTGCAACGCGTCATCTAGTAAGTATAATTTAGGCATATGTGTTAGATGGAACTCTACATATATGATGATTAAGTCACTTCCCCCGGACAAAGATGCTTTCGTGGGATTTTGTTAACGCAAATTATGGAACACAACTAATCACTGCTGAAAATTGGCATGTTGCTCAAGTATTGACTATGTTTTCGAAGATGTTTTATGATGCAACAATTTCTTTGTGTAGGGTTTATTACCCCACATCTTCATTAATGGTACATAATATTTTAGAGATTCTTACTCGCATGAAATCATACAAAAATGATAAAATTTTACTTGAAGTTATTGCACACATGAAAGTTAATTATTGGAAAGAAACTCCTATGTTGTATGCATTTGTATATATTTTGGGTCCTAGGACTAAACTTGACGGGCAAGGATGTACTAGTTGCGCCCGTAAGTGTAGATTCTTCTTCTTTCACCAATGTTAGTGATAAGCTTTCTGAAGTTTACAATAAGTACGAACAAAAGTACGCCAAAGTTCGGATGCAAGCGCCTCCACTAGAACCAACTGCAGGGAAAAAGTAAGGAGCATGGAGCAAGATATTTGATTCTTCCTCCTCTGTCTTGTGCTCTTCCATAGGAGCAGCAACGCGTGGCGGGGAGTTAGTGAAGTAGCTCAACAGCGAGAAAAACAACTTTGTTGATGGTGACGATGATGATTTCAATATATTGTGGTGGTGGCATGACCACAAGCTTATATATCTGGTGCTTTCCATATTAGCACGAGATGTGTTACCAGTATGCGTGTCAGCGACATCATTGGAGTATATTTTCAGTCTAGCTGAAAGAATACTTCAGGAGAGAGGAACCAGTCTCACCCTGATGAAAACACTAATGACCGTGAAAGATGAAGACTACCAGAATAAAAAGCCCAACACACCGCTGATAACAAAGAACGACAACCCACATTGCAAAATCTTGTCATTCAGAAAGAAGAATTAGAAGAATAGTTGTAGTCTTTGTAAATTTTCTTTTTCTTTTTTTCTTTTATTATCCTTTTGTAATTTGGAGTGTGGCTTTGTGCTCATTTTCCTTCCAAGAATGAAAGATTTCAATGAGACGACTACTAATAAAGCTCAAGTTTATCCCATATGACACTTTGGCCCTGTTCGGTAGTCCGCCTGCTCCAAGAAATACGAGGATCTGTGGAGCGGGTGTTTCCCTGCTCCTTTATTTTCAGCTGAAACTACCCCCGCTCTGGGAGTGGAGTTCTGGAGTGGTGAGACTCCGAACAGGCCCTTTGCCTCATTTTTATTTTTCTGTAGTTTTCCTGTATTTTTTCAGATTTGTTTTGAATATTTTAAGTAATCGGGTCAGAAGAGGCCCATAAGGGATAAACATGTCACAGGCGGCACGTTTAACTAATGTGTCATATCGTTTTTTTTAGGGGCTTGAAATCAGGAAGACGTGCTGGCCCGGCCCGGCCTGGCCTGTTGGCCAGGTTTGGTCAGTACTTTTAACAGCCCAGCATCGCCACAGCACACCTACATACTACAACAAATGTACAACTCTCAAGATACCATTATGCACACGTAGAGTTGATGATTTTTGGGGCTGGCATGAAGAAACCAATGGAAAATTCAGTGTCAGGAGTGCATACCGTATGATATTGAGGACAAAAATTCATCGGGAAGCTTGGCTGAACGAATCTGAAGGTTCATCACATGTCCAGCATGAGAGTAAGCAGTGGAGCAGCATATGGCATATACAAGTACCGTCTAAAGTACGAATGTTCATGTGGAGACTCGCGAGACAGTCTATGCCTACTGGCGAGCTCCTGCACCACCGCCATATGTCATCAGAGTTTACCTGCAATCTCTGTGGGGCAAGGGACACTTGGAGGCATGCTCTTTTCACTTGCCCGATGTCCAGTAGTGTCTGGGCATTGGCGCCAGAACACCTCGTCGAAATCTTGGCCCAGGAGGAATGCTCTAATGAATGGTCCAAGGATTGGTTGTTTCACATACATGAAATAATGACCAAGGAGGACTTTGTGGGGACAATTGTCACGGTGTGGGCAATATGGAGTGCGCGGCGCAAGGCGATTCATGAGGCTATTTTCCAGTCACCGGTGACAGTGAACGGCTTTATCACAAGGTTGATTTCTGAGCTACAAGTAGTCCATACGCCGAAGACAAGGACGGCTACCGCAAGGGCACCCAGGCCGAAGCAGTGGCAGCCACCACTGGCGAACTGCGCCAAAGTAAACGTTGACGCGGCGGTTTCTCGTCATGGAGGCTACGGGGCCGTAGGAGCTATCAGTCGTGATGCAACGGGCAGTTTTTTGGGAGCTTCAGTGCTAGCTTTTAGACACATTGCCGACCCTCAAGTGCTTGAAACCCTGGCTGTGCGTGAGGCACTTGCCCTTTCAGATGATCTTTACCTAAGGCGGATTCATGTGGCCTCGGACTGCAAAGGAGTAATAGAAGATATCCAGAAGAAGAATGTTCCTAGTTATGGAGCAATCATACACGAAATCTTAGATCATTCAGCGTCATTTGAATTTTGTACTTTTAGTCATGAATTTAGGAGCTCAAACTTTGAAGCTCATAATCTTGCAAAGCATGCACTCTCTCTTGGAGGTGGCCGCCATGTCTGGTTAGGCCATCCCGGAGATCTTCCACCCGTCCCTGTAAACATTGTGACGACTTAATAAAGTTTTGCAAGTTTGTCTAAAAAACAAATGTACAACTGTACAACACTTCTCAAACCAGCCTTAGACAGTCACACATGCTCACGTGGACGCTTGTACTTGTCTCAAAAAAAAAGCCTAAAAAAACTTGTCTCAGAAAAAAAAAGGCGGACGCTTGTACAGGACAGTCTCCTCCTGGAGCTCAGCCCGGGCGCCGCTCACCAGCACCCACACCTCGGAGATCTTCTCGACGGCGGAGCCAAAGAGGTCGACAGTGGTGAACGCCCGTGACGTGGGTGGCGCCATCCTTCCGGTGGCGATCGTCTCTTTCGCCGGTGGTGATCGTGGAGCTGCTCCTTTCTTCCGCGGGCCTTAACCCTAGGCACGACGGCTCCGTTCAGATATATGGTCTGGTCGTTGGATCCGAAGGCGATCATCTATCCTCCTGAGGCATCCCCTGTAGGCTAGGCTCTCTTTGCTGGTCGGATATCGCTTGCTCCAGGCCTGCAGGACTGGGAAAGAGGTAGCTAGAGGGGGAGTATCGTCATGACATGCGGGTTCTCCTGTGTTGAAATCAGATAATGGGTTCAGAAAAATCACCATTGAGATTCTAGGATTATTGGTTACTGGGCTTAGTTTAGTGCAAATTATTTGAAAGGAAAGATGGACTATCAGAAGTAGTGAAATTTTGAGTGGAAAAAGGCGATATAAAAGTTAAAGAATAATCGAGGTTCTTACCACTTTTATTATGGAATTGAGAAGGCCATCAAAGTTGCAGCTGCTAGAATTGACCCACCCTGCAGCTTCGAAGTTCCCAAATCGTCCATATCGGTCTGTTAATGTTCAGGCACAATGGCACCACCATCATAGCTAAAACCTCCACTGTTCAGTCTTTGGTCTTGTCTCATTCCATCCATTCTATGTCTAGAGTTGCTTGCAACTCCAAACTGCAAGTATTTCGAATGTCGCTCCGTATCATGAGGGAGCAGCAGTGTACTACCAGAAGAACTGGCTCCACATCTGGCATTGTTGGCTGCTATGAGGCTCTCAGAAGGGCAAACACCAACAGTCATTCTTTCTGAAAATATCCCCTTTTGGTCCATGTCTTGTTCTTCAGCGGCAAAGCTAGCATCCGGTTTTGTCGCGACAGCGCCATCGAACGAGACGTGCAACGGTAACTTGTCAATAGAAAATCCATCACCAATTGGAAGAGCACCCTGCTGAGACCTTTCAAGCAGCCCTGAACTTGCAGTTTGTATTCCTATAGATGGATGGGCTCCAACTTTGATATGTGGAGTGCACTCCAAAAGATCTTCTGGTGGTAGTGAACTGCTTGTAATTCTCTGGAATGTGCTAGACATAGTGCTGGCCAGAGCACCCCTGGAAAAGACAGAGCACAGATCATTGGTTTCTTGATGGATCCACCTCTGCCCAAGTGACGACGATGCGGTCAAGCCTTGCGTTAGATCTGCCTGTTGGTTGTCTTGTGAGCTCACAATGTTAAATTTGATTGTATCGCCGGCGCAATGACTTATTGCACCATTGCTGCTATCACACTGAATTGCCTTGGAAGGAACAAAGTCCTGAAGCCCAAATGCTGCTGCACCAGCACCACTCAGCAGTCCATGTGGATTGAAAGATGGAAGACCAGAAGAAGGGGCAAAAGGTTGATGATAACTATGAAGTCCTTCAAATGCTCCCATGTGCAGAAAGGGGTCTCTGCCTCCAAAGGCAGCAGCAATGCTGGCTTGTTGTGATGCCACAGCACTTAGCCGTCTGAGGTATAGCCTGTACTTCTGCATTGGCACATATAAAGTCAATCGCAGATCACAATCGCATATGTTTCATGCATGAGATATAGTATAATCATAAGAGTTCTAGAAAATAAGACCTATAATCAGAGATAACCACTCTCTGGTTTGGCATCGAAATTCTTGCGGAACTGCTACATAAAAGCACTACAGTATATATTAACATCTGACGAATTTTCTTAACTTTTAATGTAGGCTTGTTAATAACTTTTCTATATGTCAATGCATTGTCATGCATAGCTTTTGCAGTTTTATTTTTAAAATATAACAAAAAGGTGTACAGCACGGTTTACATAGTTTAGTTTTTTTTTAGGTAAACATAGTTTAGTAAGCTGGACACGGCGGCAGGGGCAGATCTAGAGGGTGGACAATGAACAATTTTACAACTGGCCCATTGGGCTAGATAAGCCACTGAGCTGTGTCAAGTGTCTTCCTTCTATATTTTTTTTCCTTCTAGACGGTTTATATAAAACTGAAACAATGTAGCCAAAATACTACATTAAACTTGTACAGCAGTACATACCAAAATGCTACATTGAACTTGTACAGCTGTACTACCGAAATACTGCATTAAACTTGTACAGCAGTACATACTAATTTATGTCAGATCCAATCTACTAGTGAGGAATAATATGAGCAAGCAGCTATTCACATTAGATATCTCCTTCTTCAGGTTTCCTGAAAGATTCAGTATAGCTGAACAGAATGTTTCTTGCATATGTTTTGTTTCCAGACCAGCTGAACTCATTTTGAATGGACACCAGGAGCATGTTAACATATTTGTTAAAAAGGGTAGCACAAATAACAGTTGTATGTATACCAAAATACTATTTATGTTTTGTTTCCAATCCATAATACCAAATTAAGCTCTGCTCTACTCTGCTCCGCAGTTAACGGTTGTTTGTTAGCCCTCTTAATTTTAACACAGGAAAACAAGGCCACTTTGCAGACAATTTTATCAAAAGTTCTGCAAAAGTTTTCTCTCTGTGCATCACAGGCTCATGAATCATGAATGGAAGAGATAACAATCCAATAGCTAAAGTTAAAGGTGGTGATGGAAGTAAATGCCGTGCTGCCGTACCTGCAGATGACTCGCAACATTTTCCCTGGTGAGCTTCTCCACGTTCATAAGCTCGAGTATTCTTTTAGGTACAGCCTCTGCAAACAATCAGCGAGAGAGAAAGGACACAAGCATAAATGGGTTTGCTGTAGCCTGCAAGAACATTTAACAGAAAGCAAAAAGGCAACGTGGTGACTGGTGAGGTGTTTTTTCTTACTGTCGATCCCGAGCTGGTTGACGGCAGCGACGAACTTCCGGTGCAGCTCCACTGACCACACCACCCTCGGCTTCTTCGACGCCGCGGCGTCGTCGTTGTCCTCGCCTTCGTCTTCCTCCTCGCTGTGCAGTTCCTTCCTCTTCCTGCTGGCCCTGTTGCTCTGGTCAGACGACCTGTGGCTGTCACAGATCGCCTGGCCGAGCCGGTGGTATGAGTCCTTGCAGAAATCAAGATTGTTCGGCTCACGGTTGCAGAATTTTCTCCTCACAACGTGCTGCCACACGTTCCGGAGCTCTTCGATGCGAACGGGTTTTAGGAGATAGTCACAGGCACCATGAGTTATCCCCTTGAGCACAGATTTAGTCTCTCCGTTCACCGATAACACTGCTTGAGTTGAATGGTACGTACTTCATTAGCACCCATCCATATTTTAATTTAACACATGGGACTTCATTAGCATTACTCAACAACAACATGTACCATGATTATAGAGGAACTTGTGGACTTACTGATGACGGGGAGGTCCATTTCGAGCCCGACGAGCTCGAGGAGCTTGAAGCCGTCCATGTCGGGCATGTGGACGTCACTGATCACCAGATCAAACATGTCCTTGTTCTCCCTTAACAGCCTCAGTGCAGTAGCAGCTTGGTTGGTGGTTGTTACTGTTAAAGAGACAACATGTGCTCTTATATCAGCTTACAATTGTTGAAACTTGAAAGCAGAGGATGCATAACAACTACTCCCTCCCTTCGGAATTACTCGCCCAAAAAATAAATGTATCTAGATATATTTTAGTTGTAGATACATCCATTCTTGTGACAAGTAATTCCGAACGGAGGGAGTTACATATATGTCGCATCACATTGCGAGAGTGTTAAACCATCTGTAAAATTTATGTCTGTAATATGCAATTCAGAACATAGCAAATTGTTTTATACTCTGCATGTGACAACTCTTGCAGTTTCAGAAGCATTTAAGCAAGAGTAATTACTAGTGCACTATATAGTACAGTATGCAAATAGCAGAGCAAATGTTCTCTAAAAATAGCAGAGCAAACTCTCTGGAATAGCATAAGTAACATCAGATGACTGATAAGTGAAACTACAATTAATTAGTAGCTGCAGAATGAAGTTTCTTCAAAAAAAAATACACACAATGAAGTGCAAGCAGGCTCTGACCATGATACTGGCAGCGGCGTAGGAGGACCTCCAGAACCTTGAGGCACACGGGGTCATCGTCGACGGCGAGGACCCGCATGCCGACGGGGAACTGGTCCCTCTCCCTCTCCATCAACCCCTTCCTGGCCTCCATCATCATGTCGGCCAAAAGCATCCCAACCTCTCCCAATTCAGAGCAACTAGTACAATGGAAGCACCTCCTACCTAGCCCTAAAGACAGAAACCCCCAACTGAACCAATCCCCAGAAAGAACGAGGACTAGGTGGACACAACCGAGCCAGCCCTGAGAAGCTAGTGGCGGGTAAGGAACTTCCCTCAAGCGCTCGACAACAGCACCACCTGAATACAACAGAGGGGAAAGCTAGAGCCGCAAACAATCTTGAACGGAAATTACTCCGGGAACAAGAGAAGATCAGAGAGGAAAAAACTGCAGGTGGATTTGGATTCCGGCGGCGACGAGACGGGAGGAGATGCCTTCAGGAACGAACCCGCCGCAGGGTCTCCATCGTTATTGAGGCCGGGAAGAGGTTGGGAAAGCAAAAGGCCAAAGGAGAGCAAGGACACAAAACAGAGAGGAAAAAAGAAAGGCAGAGACAGACAGTGACACTCCAGGTGACGAAGCGAGCAAGCAAGCCCTGCCCGTGCTCTCAGCTCAGCTCAGCTCAGCCACACCAAGCAACCGAGCAGGCAAAGCGAGAAGGGGAAGAGGAAGAAGAAGCCAAACCACCGCAGCAGCAGCAGCACGCTTGGTGAGGTGGGGAGCGGTGTTGTTTGGGGAGGCGGAAGGGGCGAGCAGTGCAGAGCGAGATGGCGATGGAAAGCAAAGTTTTGGACTGTTGGTGGCTGATTTTATAGGGGTCAGTCAGAGTGGGAGTGGTGACAAGTGACAACTGATAAGGCTTGCAAATGATGCAAGACTACGAGAGGAGCCGTCGGACCCACACAGGCCACAATCTTCAACTGACAAGGCTTGCTATGGTTGTTTTTCACTCATGATGCAAAATGATGATCCGAGAGAGAGAGATACTCAAATGCATGATGTCCGGGAACAATTTCGTGGTGTTCAGACATCTGAGGAGCTCTTGGCAACAAAGCATAATAGGGTCTGAATAATGCATTTTTTCAAACTTTCTCACTGGCCTAAATTTTGTATTTTTACTAAGGGCTACTCATATGTCCAAACACCATCAAATTTGTCACGGACATCATGCACTCGACCATCATGCATGCCAATTATTTTTTGAATTTTTTGCTACTTCTTTTGATTTTAATACTGTCCATGCCCGAGAACCAATCCCTGCATCGGAAGAATATATTTTTAAGTTTGAGTATATTTAAAAAATTGCACTAAATTCAAAATTATGGATACTTTTGAAACGTATGGTTTAAAAAAATAATGGTTTTAAATTTACAAAAATTAAAAAGTTCAAGATTTTTTTAAAAAAAACTACGAACATCTTTTGATTTAACAAACTTTTTCAGATTAAAAATGGTAGCCAGCTTTTCATAAGCGAGGGAGTGGAGCATGTTGTAAGCTGAGAGAGTGAGAGCTCCGTGGCCGACCCATGTGAAGTTATAGTAAGAATTGCATGGTTTCAATGTGGAATAGTAATTTCTAAGGTGATTAGAAAATGAGCTCCCGAGGGACTCACACAATAATCATCGACTGACACCGAGGCCGAAACATGTAAGAACATCACAACCACGTTGTGAGCAACTTCACTCTCACCTGATAGCAAATACCGCCTCTAACAATCCATCACGATATACAAACGAAAAAAATACCATCAAAACATAATTAAAATTCAAGCCAACATGGATAAAAGCGAAATAAAGCAACCGACCACAACAATTTGCTAGAGAGAAAAAACAACATACGAACGGCGCGGGCGAAGCGCACATTAGCCTCTAGTTAGGTATGAAAACAGAAAGAAAACTAAATTAACCCCTTGACTCTGTGTCCCACAATTTGAAGAAAATGCCCTTAACTCTGGAGATTCCATTTGGATTTGGACGGCCGTGTCACTGCAAGGACTCTGTACAGTTTATAAGAACAGACTTATCTGAGACTGGATTCAGAGATCATCATGCACCACATTCATTTTCGAAGAGCAAAAGGCTGATCAGCTAGCAACAGGCAAAGAAAGCCTGATCCCATCACAACCTTCATTTAATCGCCTGCTCGCTGCGGAGCGATCGGATGTACCACCGCTAATTAATCGGGCTTGCATTGCACATTCGTACGCTACACACGTAATCTCCGGCTAATTAAGATGGGAATCTCTTCGCAGAAAGCAGAACGACAATTAAGCTCGACGCAGCAGCTGGTACTTCCAACGTACTCTAGTCTACCGTGGTACGAGCACAGCCCAATACATAATGGAATCCCTACTGCTGCCTGCCGAACTTAATAGTAATAGTCCTAATTAAACTGGTCGCACATGCTGATTTGCTGTTGCATATGCCACGGTCTTACTGTTTAAAAGTCCACAGTTCGTACGTACGTGCCTGCTGCAAACTTATCAAGACTCTGCGATTAGTCGTAAATGTCTTGGTCGTACTTGGCGATACCGTGACAGTAGTAGTACAAAGATATCGTGGTGGTGTAAATGTCAAAAAAAAGAAAAAGATATCATGGTATCAGTTAAAAAAAGAAAGATATCGAGGATATCTTGGATCTACCGAAATTGAGAGAAACAATAGCAACTGCAACATGGTATTTGTGGTATGAAAGAAGAAATTTAACCATGGGGAGAACGTCCAAAGTGCAGCTCAAATAAGCTTGGCTGTGAGAGGACTCGCTGTGAACTTCGTTATTTCATGCACCCGTCAGGCCAAACTGAAACAGACTATGTGATTAAAGCCTAGGTATGGATATGTTAAACTGAATGTGGATGCTGGTTTTGACGTAGATACACTTGAAGGAACGGCTGGGACAGTTCTTCGGGACCACAAAGGCAAGTTCATCGCTGCTGCGAATGAAAAGATTGGCATATGTTTTGACTCGTTTACAGCAGAGGCAATTGCATTACGATTTGGGATGAATCTAGCACATACAACAGGGTGTAGCAAAATCGAGATCAACTCAGATAGAATGGAAGTGGTGGAAGCTCTAAAGGAGGGCTACTCTTCATCAGTTGCTAGTTGCATATTCGATGATTGTTATTTCATGTCCTTATATTTCAATTATGTCACTTATGCTCATTGTAATAGAGAGAGTGATGTGGTAGCTCATGAGTTTGCTAGGTCAGCTAAATTTTCTCCTCCTGGTTGTTCGTTGGATACTGCCCCCAGTGCGATTATCATGTTGCTTGTAAACGATGCTACTGTTTTGAGGCTTGAATAAAGGAGGTTTCTGTCAAAAACCCTGTTCAAGAATTCATCCGATTAACCAGTTAACTTGCCGATTAATCCCTATTCATAGGGTCCCCAAGTAGTCGATTACCCAATAAATCGTCTGATTAATTGATTAAATGGCCAATTAACTTGTCAATTAGCCTATTAATCCCCTACTCACCAGCCGACCGAGCCAGCAGCTACCAGTTAACAATTTCCTCAACAATGGTCAAGAAAGAAAGAAAGATATCAATCGGTAACGTTAAAACACTATTTTTGCGAGGAGGTAATGTTCAAAATCTTACTTCTGATTTTAAGCTTGGCGGATCAAAAGTTTTTATTTAATACAACTATATTGGCGCGAGGATGACAGATTTAGTTTGCAAGCACACAAATTCTGTCCATAAAATGAACTGAGCCAGATTTCTCATACTTGCAAACTAAACTTGCTATCCGCAGCAAATATAAATTGCCATAAATAAACATTTGACTTTCTATGGTAAAAAAATCTGACTTCGGATTTGTAGTTGAATCCGGATGTTTTTATTTATTTATTTTATGAATAGTGTTTTTAACGTATTTAAACCTATAGTCTTAGCCTTAAAATTAAGCAGGGGTTTTGCACACACGACAACCCGTGCAACATATAAAAAATATATCTAATTCAGATAAAGGACATCAGGATTTTTTTCAAAAAAAATATCCAAAGAAAGGCAGGTCTTTCTGAAAAAAACTTAGGAAAACATACAAAGAAGAGAAAATAGAATAAAACATTATATACATTTAGAATAAAATAGTATCATTATAAATAAAAAAGTTGGAGGGACCAGAAACAGTAGCAAATATGATATTGTTACCACGCGGCAGGCGTGGTGAACAATCTTCAAATCATTCAAAACATAGGATATTGTTTGATACAATTTCAAACAAAAATGTCATATTTTCTATTTTCTAGAAACAAGAAAAGGTTGGGTTAGTGAGCCCAATAGATTGCTTTGAGATTATTTTCTAAGAGCATCTCTAGTCAAAGGCCAATATATCTAACTCCCAAAAAACTGCCTTTTGAGTTAAGCTCACCTAACCCATCCCCAAAAGTTATTTTAGCATGCAAGTATTGCCTCCTAATCGCCTCCGTCCTTCTTGTCACCTTGCATCTGTCATCACCGCTAGCACCATCGTCCTCAGCCGCTACCGCCATCCACCTGCTCCAATCGACCCATGTGTAGTCGTTCCCGCCTCCAGTTGAACACCCGTCCCCTCCCCGTCTCATTCTCCGCCTCAAATCGGTCCTGCCGCTAATGGCAGCCTTAGTGACATCGAGGAAGCCTATCGGTTTCGCTGCGACGCATGGGCCAAGGTAACCTCCGTCGTGTACTATTAGCGGAATTCGTCTTCGACGTAGACGAAGGAGCTGCCATAATTTTGAGTCATGACAACCCACACAGATCAAAATGCAAAATTGAAATCTTATTTGACCATTGACGATGCACACATATTAAAATGCAAACCAGTCTACCATTTTTATACACCCCCACGGTCTTATAATACAATAAATTAATTTAAACCTTTTTGTGATAGCCAAGCATTTTTCAGATTTGCCGATCAATATAGAAAGAATTACCATCGGCATTTTAAAGGAAAAAAGGTGGATTATACTCTCACGACTGTGGAATTAGAGGTAATGCACACTTTGTTGCGCCAATCTTCAATTGTAGAATTTACTCCCTCTGTCTCAAAATATAAGAACGTTTTTACCACTATACTATTGTCAAAAACGTTCTTATATTATGGGATGGAGGGAGTATTTTATTTTTCTTCGAAGGGCTATGATGGCAATTCATATTCCGCACATAGCGCGGAGGCAGCCGAGCAAACGTGGACCCCAACGGGCTCTATTGGGCCAGCCATCGAGGAAGGCCCTTCTGATTTTGTGAAGGTTCCTTTCAGATTTTTTTTCCTTTCCTTCTTTTTCTCTACCAATTTTCATCATACTTTCCATTTCAATTATTTATTTTCCTATTCATCTTTACATATTTTTCCTTTCTTAATCCGTCATTGTTTAAAAAAATTATGAATGTTTTCTTTAATACAGGAAGATAATTTAAATCCGTGAACATTATTGAAATATTTACAAATGATTCCTACAAAATTGTGAGCAGTTCTAGGAAAATGTTCAATAATATTTTATATTTCTGAAAAAATTAAATCCTGGTAGACATCTTGAAATTGTTGCGCAATTTTAAAATTCATGAAAATATTTTTAAAATTTCGAACATTTCTTAGAATTGATGAATATATTTTTTGATATTCAAGAAGAGTTACTAAATTTATGAACTTGTTTAAATTCAAAAATCAATAATAATTGTAAACAATTATGGAAATTCACAAAAAATTAAATTCGTAAAATATCTTTAAAATTTTGATAAGTGTTTTAATAAAAAAACTAAAATAAATAGAAACATTGGCTAAAAATCTGAGTGAAAATATCACCAATGCATTATGCACATATCGCTACATGGGTGGCGGCCCCACACGTTTGCTCACAATGCTAAATATTTTTAAAAAATATGAAAAATATTTAAACCTGAATAAAGGCCAAAATAAAAATTGTCTGAATAAGCTATGAAGGAAAATTAACCACCAATGCAATACGCGCCTGGCGCTACATGGGCCAGACCCTAGTGCGCCGTTGATTCCTATTTGCATGTTACACGCTGGACAAGAACTCTCCTCTCAGACACGGTTATTTAGTCAGTTGTTTCAATCTGATTTTATCTATGTTGAGTTGGACTTTAATTATGTTTGGCATAGTGGTGTGTTTTCTTGCATTGGTATATGCTTGGTTTGTTGTTCTATGCAGTATTTGTTTTGTGAGAAAGGCGGAATTGTTCAGTGTTTGGTTGAAATATCGTTACAGATTTTACTCGTCGTGACGACCAGTAATGGTTACATTGAGCTTCATTGTCGCGCGCAAAACTTATCCCAAACAAACTGAACACGCAAGGTATCAATGATAGGTGGGCCCACCAGCGACCCTCAAAGCCTTGATGCACCAAGAGCCAGCATTCCTAGGGAGCTTAGATATTTTTACATTTTTTGAATATTTTAAAATCCATGATTAATTTCAAATTTCATGGAGTTTTTAATTTGTGAACAGTTTTTATAATTCATGTTTTTCCATATTTTGACCATTTTAAAAAAACATTTTTTAAGTTTGTAATTTTTTGAAAAAATCATGTACATTTTTAGAATTCACAAAAAAGATATTTTTTTTAAAAATGAAAAGTTTTTTTGATAGAAAACCTGACCGAAATAGCCAATCTCCAGAAGCGCTGTGCTAAGCTCCGCTAGTAGCAATAGCAACAACATGAGGCGTGCCCATCATGCCGAGCTCCGGCGGCAAGCCCTACCAACCTCCTCTCCTCTTCTCCACCGGGCTTCCTGCACAACAACAAAGCCGTCAGCGGCTACCCCCCTTCTCTCCACTTGTCTACCCATCTCATGCTCCCTTTTCTCCATCCACATCCCTGACACTCTGTTTCCCATACAATGTGCTAAAATCCGGAAGATTTTTAGATGCAAAAGAGCTCATTAGCAATTGTGCCGTCATAAGTGTATCAAACGCGAGCGGCACCTCAAACACACCGGGTGTCGTAGGCTCCTTGCCTATACAACCAAATAGCGATGGGACAATGGGAGGGGCGATTTGGCTCCCGAGCTCATCTACACCTGCCATGAACAGTAAAATAAAAAAAATGCTACGGAAATTAAAAAAATCTGATTTTTTTTGCATGGTAGGTGTTTCAGTGTGCAAGGTTCATGCAAAACTTCACCTTATTTCGACATCTGAGGAGCCCTCAGCAAAAAAGACAAATTTGAAGCATGTGAAAAAGTGTATTGTTCATGTATCGTTCGGACCGATTTTTTCTGTGAGAGCTACTCACATGTCCAAACGATCTAAATTTTGGTACGGACCTCCCTGTTGAGTCATCTATCATACGAAAAAATTCAGAATTTTTTGAAATTCTTTTGGTATTTTTTATTTTACTTTTTGAAGGGTGCAGATGAGCTCAAGCTCAGAAATGAATATTCGTGGGACAACACGCTACAAACTATATTTTATCAAAGCGAGACCCATGATCGAACCAGACTTTTGCAAGCGGGGTCCACTTCAAGAAAGAAACATTGGAGGTCTCCTAGGCCTCTATTCATAAGGAGCTTAGCAGAGGCAACACACATTAGACTAATTTTTTTACCAAAGCAAGAATGTCGGTTCTGATACTATCATGCGGGACCCGTGACCCGACTAGACTCCTACAAGTTGGGTCCACTTCAAGGAAAAAATATTGAAGCTCGCCTAGGCCTTTATTCGTAAGGAGCTTAGTAAAGACAACACCCATCCGACTGATTTTTGAGCAAAGCGAGAATGTCGGTTTTGATACAGTCATGCGGGACCCACAACCCGACCAGACCCTTACAGGTAGGGATGCAGAGCGGCGCCCGATCCACCCGGCTCCATAGTCAAAACCGACTAGGTTTTGTTTTAATCGCCTGACTCAGATTTAGTTCAGTTTGACCTGTTTTTGCAAGACTGCGGGGGACTCCCGCTTGCATCCCTACGTACAAGCGACGTCCTCTTCGAGGGAAAAATGTTGGAGCTCTCCTAGGCCTCAATTCCTAGGGAGCTTAAGAATCTATAGCCACAGACACCGAAACCAGCCCCTCAAACTGAAGGAAATATGTCCTAGAGGCAATAATAAAGTTGTTATTTATATTTCCTTGTATCATGATAAATGTTTATTATTCATACTAGAATTGTATTAACCGGAAACTTAGTACATGTGTGAATACATACACAAACAGAGTGTCACTAGTATGCCTTTACTTGACTAGCTCGTAGAATCAATGATGGTTATGTTTCCAAACCATAGACATGAGTTGTCATTTGATTAACGGGATCACATCATTAGAGAATGATGTGATTGACTTGACCCATCCGTTAGCTTAGCACGATGGTCGTTTAGTTTGTTGCTATTGCTTTCTCCATAACTTATACATGTTGCTATGACTATGAGATCATGCAACTCCTGAATACCGAAGGAACACTTACTGTGCTATCAAACGTCACAACGTAACTGGGTGACTATAAAAATGCTCTATAGGTGTCTCCGATGGTGTTTGTTGAGTTGGCATAGATTGAGATTAGGATTTGCCACTCCGAGTATCAGAGAGGTATCTCTGGGCCCTCTCGGTAATGCACATCACTATAAGCCTTGCAAGCAATGTGACTAATGAGTTAGTTACAGCATGATGCATTACAGAATGAGTAAATAGACTTGCTGGTAACGATATTGAACTAGGTATTGAGATACCGACGATCGAATCTCGGGCAAGTAACATACTGATGACAAAGGGAACAACGTATATCGTTATGCGGTTTGACCGATAAAGATCTTCGTAGAATATGTGCGAGCCAATATGAACATCCAGGTTCCTCTATTGGATATTGACCAAAGACGTGTCTCGGTCATGTCGACATAGTTCTCGAACCCGTAGGGTCCGCACGCTTAATGTTCGGTGACGATCAGTATTATGAGTTTATGTGTTTTGATGTACCGAAGATAGTTCGGAGTCCCGGATGTTATCACAGACATGACAAGGAGTCTCGAAATGGCCGAGACATAAAGATTGATATATTGGATGACTATATTCGGACACCGGATGAGTTCCGGGGATCACCGGATAATTATCGGAGTGTCGGGGGGTTATCGGAACCCCCGGGGGGACTAATGGGCCAACATGGACCTTAGTGGAGAGAGAGGGGGCCGGCCAAGGTAGGGCCGCACGCCCCTCCCCCTCTAGTCCGAATTGGACTAGGGAAGGGGGGCGCCGCCCCCCCCCCCCTTTCCTTCTCTTCTCTCCCTCTCCTTCCTTTCCCCTTCCTCCTCCTAGTAGGACTAGGAAAGGGGAGTCCTATTCCTACTAGGAGGAGGACTCCTCCTCTCCTGGCGCGCCCCCAAGGGGCACTACAAGAAATATGTCAACTTATGACCTTCTGTCAGTGACCCTCGAAGAATTGGTCATAAATTTATGACCATTTTAGACCAATTGGTCAAAAGCTGTTCAGGGGGCTCCAAACCCTAAACAATTGCGACCATTTTGGTCAGAAAGGTCATAATTTCCTTACACGAAATGGTCACAAAGCAAACAGTGCTAGTCTGCTGCCTTATTTCTAGTTGTTAATGACCAATATAGATGGTCATAGCCTTGTAGATTGTGGTGGGTTGTGATGACTAGGCGCCATCTCATCAGTTTTGCCTATGTGTCATGTCCATGTGGCAGTTTTTGCCCTAGGTTGTGAAGCAACCTATATTTCTATCATTCCCAAAATTCCCAAAAAAATCTCATAAATTATTTGGGGCATATCTTCATCAAATATGTAAAAATCCTTCCTTGCCTAGTTCAAAACTAATTCAACAATATTCATTTTCCTATTCTGTTCACAACAACACTTTGTGAAGGAAGTGCTATTTATATATTCTTGATTGCCCTCAGAATTTTTAGGCACTCTTTCCTATCCAAATCATTACCGCATGACAAAATTCAGCTCCATTTGCCTAGCAAATCTTCCTCGGCAAATTTCCAAAGTTTTTGTCCACCTAGAAGCATTGTGAAGGAAGTACCTTTTTTATATCTCTATATGACATGAAATTTATACAGTTCCTTCATATGCCCAAATTATCACCCTCCTCCAAATTGCAGCTCAGTCAAATCATCTATGTGAGCCCAGGTTCAATTTATATTTTATGGCCAAATTGGCACGTTGCAAAGCAAGTGTTATATATACCCCTCCTATTACCCTCAAACTTTTCGGGCAATCTTCCATACCCAAATCATTGCCACATGCTAATATTCAGCTCAATTTTCCTAGTAAATCTTTCTCGGGAAATTTCCAAAGTTTCTACCTCGAGAGAAGCTTTGTAAAGTAAGTACTAGCTAGGCTTACCCAAATGATCTGAAAATTTACCATTGCATGACTATACCCAAGTAACTTACCTACACCAATTTGGAGCTCATTTCATTCATCCAATCTCTCTCACTAGTTTTCCCAAGTTTCTGTCCATAGAAGAGCATTGTGAAGGAAGTACTACTTTGGCATGTCCAAATGGTATCAATTTTCTACAATGCTTTCCTATGCCCAAATAACCATCCTCCACAAAATTTCAGCTCACTCCATTCATTATTTTGAGCCCAGCTTCAACATTCATATTTTTGTCCAGCGTGGTACTTTGCAAAGCAAGTACCACCTAGGATCCTCCTTTTGAGCTAAAAATTTGTGAAGACATTCTCCTTAGTAGATGATCATCCTCATCCAAAACTTACGCCCATTGGCCATGTGCATTTCCCGTACCGCTAATCAAACACCTGGCTGCTAATTCATGTTTGAGAATCGATCGGTCTCCTCGTGAGAATCTTATGTTGTAATTTTCTTTCTAGCACCAACCTGGGGAGTGCCCAACCCACTAGACATGCCTAGGCCGCCCAGAACACATGGCAACATTACGGTCACGCGGTGACCACGCGACGGGCATGCGAGTTTACGCGCTCTAGAGTTGGGGCCCTCGGCCACCGCCCAAACCTCGATGTATCGCCACCAAACCATGTATTTATGATTAAATAGGTCCTTATGTAACTAGAAATGATTTTTGGAAAAAATAAATAGCAAACTATGAGGCAGCTGCAGTTCAAATTTGACCCGCTTCCAACTGAATCGGCGGAAATTTGTCTTTTTCACGAGAGGTGGATCAAAAAAATTTACACCCAACCATTTTGTCAATTGTGCATTAAATATGTCCTAGTATTTTATAAAAATGATTTGGTCCAATTTTGCAACAATTATTTGGTAGTTCCTTCACAAAAAAACCTCCTTTCGGGCACTCAAAAAATGGAAAATGATTTTTTCGTCCAACGAAAATGAAAAGTTCCTTAAACAACATTGTTTGCCATTCCAATATGCACTCTTATGCACAATATGAGATCATTTGAACAAACTATGCCATGAATGTGGCCATAAGATTGATCATTTGGCTTGAAAGCCATTGATCTCCACACATGATAGCTCGTTTCTGAGAACACTTTTTTATAATAATTGCTATATTACAAGTTTGTTATTTTTCCTAGGAACTTGGCCACATATGATGACACAATGCGAAGGTTTCCCAATTTTTTGAATTTTTTATGCCCGTTTCAAAATGCGGTCAAAACGGCGGGAATGACCGTTCCTAGCTAGTGGTTGAATCTTGGAATTTTGTTGGTGTTTCTCTGATTAAAAAGATACTTATGTACCTAGAAATGATTTTTGGAAAAAATAAATAGCAAACTATGAGGCAGCTGCAGTTCAAATTTGACCCGCTTCCAACTGAATCGGCGGAAATTTGTCTTTTTCACGAGAGGTGGATCAAAACTTTTTGCACCCAACCATTTGGTCAATTTTGCATTAAATATGGCCTAGTATTTTATAAAAATGATTTGGTCCAATTTTGCAACAATTATTTGGGAGGTCCTTCACAAAAAAACCTCCTTTTGGGCACTCAAAAAATGAAAAATAGTTTTTTCGTACAAAGAAAATGAAAACTTCCTTAGGTAACATTGTTTTCCATTCCAGTATGCACCCTTGTGCACAATATGAGATCATTTGAACAAACTATGCCATGAATGTGGCCATAAGATTGATCATTTGGCTTGAAAGCCATTGATCTCCATATATGATAGCTCGTTTCTGAGAACACTTTTTTAAAATAATTGACGTATTACAAGTTTGTTATTTTTCCTGGGAACTTGGCCACATATAATGACACAATGCGAAGGTTTCCCATTTTTTGATTTTTTTTTAAATTTTTATGCCCGTTTCAAAATGCGGTCAAAACGGCGGGAATGACTGTTCCTAGCTAGTGGTTGAATCTTGGAATTTTTTTGGTGTTTCTCTGATTAAATAGATACTTATGTACCTAGAAATGATTTTTGGAAAAAATAAAGAGAAAACTACAAGGCAGCTACAGTTCAAATTTGACCCACTTCTGGCTGAATCGGCGGAAATTTGTCTTTTTCACGAGAGGTGGATCAAATCTTTTTACACCCAACCATTTGGTCAATTGTGAATTAAATATGTACTAGTATTTTATAAAATTGATTTGGTACAATTTTGCAACAAATATATGGTAGGTCCTTCACAAAAAATCTCATTTTGGGCACTCAAAAAATGGAAATTGTTTTTTCACGAGAGGTGGATCAAAAGCTTTTGTCATGCAACTATTTGGTCAATTTTATATAAAATGTGGTCTACTATTTTAGAAAAAAAATGAAGTGGTGCTATTTTGGAACAAACATTTGGTAGGTTCTTCACAAAAAAAATCATTTATGCACTCGGAAAATAGAAAAAGATTTTTTTGTGCAATAAAAATTAAAGCTCTATTTGGCAACATTGTTTGCCATTTCAAGATGCACACTAATGCAAATACGAGATCATTTTGACAAACTATGCCATTGTTATGTTTTAAAAAAATCAGAGATTTGAGTCCAATTTTTTGAGATTCAAAAGCGAGACAACCGGCCAATGAGACGCGAGGAACCACCTTCACGCGGATCATCAAATTGGACGCAATATGAGCCGTCTATCGTGCATCCATCCAACGGTGGAGCCTCTCCCGAGTAACAAAAACCCTAACCCACCCACCCACCCTCCTCGATCCCCGCCGCCGCCACCCACCCACCCACCCACCCACTCCCGACCCACCCTCTCGGCCTCTCCCCCTCCCCTCGATCCCCTAGATCCGATCGAGGCATGCCCCGTCGCCACCCCCACCCACCCGCCGCCGATCCACCCTCGCGCTCGGTAGCGCCGCCCTCCTCCTTCTCTCTACAGTCCATGGCCAGCACCGCAGCCTCGTCTCCATGGCTGCTCTGCAGCGCCTCCGACGACCACGCCCGGAGCGCGACGGCAGCTCCGTTCCGAGCACTTGACGCCACGCTCCGCCGCGGCTCCTTCACCGTCCGACGCTCCTCCGGGCTCTGCATCTCGCCGACTTCCCCCTTCGTCACGGCCTCTCGTCCACGCTAGAGACAGCCACATCCTCGATGGTTGTTGCTGGACTCTACCCCTCCAAGTTGCCCGGACGCCTCCCCAACTCTCCCTCGTCCCCGACAAGGCCGCGATGGCGGACCAGCACGGGTAGGTGCCCCTCGTCCCCGCTTGTTTTTCCCCTCCGATCTGATCGATCCGCACGGGTAGGATGTAGCTGACCCCCTCTCTCACCTCGCCTTGTGGATGCAGATCCGTCGAGGGATACACCATCGCCGGCCGCCGGTCCTTCGTGCCTTCCTGTTACTGAGTTTCCTCCGTGCGCTATGCAGATGGCGGTGCCTTTGCTGAAGAAGGCGATCGTGAAGAAGGGGGTGAAGCACTTCAAGAGGGTGCACAGCGACCGCTACATCGGCCTCAAGGTGAGACCCCTAGCTTGCTCGCTCTCGCTCTCGCCATCGCTCGCCGGGCTTCTGTTCCAGAAACGCACCATTTTCTAGATGGATTACCCTTGCTTTGTTCATGTGGGGTTCTGGCAGCTGTCCCGACCTCCTCTGCTAGCTCTCGATGCGTGGATCTGGTTTACATGTCGCGTTAGTTTAGCAGTGCGTCTATGTAATCATCACTACAAAGTTGGGCCTGGGTGCTGGTGTTTAGTGAGCACAGTAGGGGTTGGTTTAGTTTTTGGATGAACCTGTATATATTTTGTGTACACACCACTGATTCGTATGGTGCACTGTGAGGCTGGAAATTTCCTTTTAAGCTATGGTGTGTTTGTTCTTGAGAGCTAGTTGTGGAAAATCCCCCTTGCTGTATGGAATCCACTGATTTTTTTTTAAATGGTTCGATATCCCACCACACACTAGTTGGGCCTAGTGATATTGATGAACTATAGTGTTTCATTGTTGATTCGTATGGTGCACTGTGATGCTTGAAATTTTGTTTTTAAAGCTGTGGTGTGTTTGTTCATGAGATTTCACTGTGTATGTTGCGTGCAGCCTTGTGAATCAAGTTATGCATGCCTGCTGCATTTAGCATGACATAAGATAAAATTCCATCAAAGCTTACTACTACATCAGTTGCTTGCTCCCAGTGTTTCCGTCTTGCAATTTATCCTGGTGTGCACTACACTCATGCGATATTTCTGGATAACAAAGTCAGATACCCTGGAATATTTGTATGATCGGATCTTGTTGGTTTCATCCATCTAATGATAATCTATGTATTTGGACAACCCATTTAGCTATAATTAGTTGCTGCACCACATGTCATCTTGCAGTTGGTGCTAATTCTAGTTACTTTGTTACAAAGGTTTATTCTTTTAGTCCTTCTTTATGTTTGTTTGCTTAACTAGTACTCGCCAAACTCGCCATCAAAGATTCAGTATGTCGATCATCTTACCACCACATATGCTTTTCTGTTTGTTATGAAAGTTTCGTCATTCTGATAATACACTGGATGCAATGTATAGTGTTAACTAATTCTCCTGTTCTGCTACCTGATGAGTGCTTTCTTTGTAATATTTCACCTTCGTATGCATATTTGTTTTGTATTTTTTATAAATGATGATAGTTTGTGCAAGATGTTCACATGTTATTTTATTTTTTGAATAAATTCTCTTATGCCCTTGACTTAGATTGACCCAAAATAGCAGCATCCTTGATGCGTACTGACCTTCACCTTGTTCTTTCTCTCGCAGACTCGAAGGAGACTATACGCAAGGGACCTCCTCTTTGGTTGTGAGAGTGTCCAGGGGTCGTGGGTGCGGCTAATGCCTATGTCTGTGGCCGCACTTGACACTGCCCTCTCTTTAAGGGCACATATCATTTTTTATAACTCTGCTATCTTTTTCCAAGTCTTTATTATCTTGCCTAGCCTTGTACTGATATGTATTGTTTGATGCTAATTACCCAAGTTAATGCATGATGTTAAGGATAACCTGAGAACACTTGCCTAAGTTTATAAGATATGCATGTGACAGTTCAAACCTGCTTTGCTGCTCTTTCAATGCTTTTGCTGCTGTACTGTGCTTCTCTAGTTGCCTGAATGCTTCTGCTGCTAGCCTGCTAGACTTCTACTAGCTTGAATAGGTGTGCACTTGTGCTGGTGGTGGTGCTGCTTGTGTTGTTGCTGCTAATTAAATGCTTATACTCGCGCTGCTGTTGATTAAATTCCTATGTTGTTGTTGCATGCTTATGCTACTGATTCAATGCTTTAGAAATTGATTGAATTGAACCTGTTGTAATCCTTCATGTTATACTCGTATTTAATTTTTGGGTTTCTATTTGATTTTTTAGTCTGTTATATACGGTTCATCTTCAATTTCTTCTGTAACCTGCTTGGAGCTTAGAATACAGAGCCCAACTAGTCTCATATACAACTAAGACCAATGATTCATGCTCAATTCTGTATATGTATGTATGACTAGTAAAGTTGGAAGGCCCAAATCTTAACGTTAATATGCTCAATTTTGTACCATATCCATGCTCATGCATCACCAGTTACTGCTTTTTTTGCTTGATCTATTTTGGCTCATAACCTAATTATACCAAAATTGATTAAATGATTTCTCCAACTTGCCAAAATTGTCATAATTGTCTCCTGCCTTGTGATGTTAGTCTCTGTGCACTTACTAGTATTGTTAGTTGAATGGATGGTCGTGGTACTAGAATAGGAATTTTTTTAGGTTAGTGTTATAGTGATGTTCATTTCATTACCTAAACTTTGTACCAATGTACCATGCAGGTATGTATAGATTACTATTGTAGAACAACATCAGGTTAATCTGTTGCATTCAAGTTGTTGGAAGTTTTGTTATGCCATGCTTAGTGTTTACTGAATTGGGGCATTTGGGCATGTATGTATAAATTTTAGCCTCTTGAAAGAATATTATTTACTTCCAGTGTATTTCACTAATAGCTTATCTGGATCAGGATCTAATGTTGTCGAGGCTGCTGCTGCTGTGATAGAAGATCAGAAGAAGCTTGGAGATGCGCGCCATAGTTTTAGTTGATGTTGCCACCATGTTTTGGTGCTTGTGTATCTGTTTTTGATTGTATGTGCACTTGTTGGACGTGCAAACGTGTATGTGCTCTTGTGAGTATTTGACTGGATGATTTCTGGATTTAATCAGTTAATTGAGAGATTTATTATTTTGTTGTTCAAATGTGTAAATTGAAATCTGTGAATGAAAAAGACCAAATGTTCTACTTGACAAAATAATATTTGGGCTCTAAAAAGGCTATGGCCCAAACTATAGTGGATCAGAACATTGTGTATTTTAGAAAAACCAGAAAAATAGGCTTAATGAAATGGTTTGCAAAAAGGCCACGGCCCAGAAAATAAAAATGCTAAATTGTTGGGCTAGGCCCATGTAGCTAGCGAAAATTAACAGAAAAAATAAATATTAAAAAGGCCGAATTGTTGGGCTAGGCCCATGTAGAAAACCGAATTGGACCAGGCTGAATCTTGTGCCACGTCAGATTGCCACGCTGGATGCCTATGTGGCCCGGGGAGGTTGCTAGTGACCAAAACGCCATAGTAGACGTATTTTGATCATAAACGTCTACGGCCATTCCAGAAGAAAGGTCGCTATAGTCAGTTTATGACGGCCAGCTTTTGACCTTATGTTTTTGGTCACAAAAAGGTCACAAATGGAAATTTGTGACCATTCAGTGACCAATAGTGGTGGTCACAAGTTGACATATTTCTTGTAGTGGGGCGGCCGGCCTCCCCCCTTGCTCCTTTATATACACCAGTTGATCATTGATCCCTTAGCCATGTGCGGTGCCCCCCTCCACCATAATCCACCTCAGTCATATCATCGTAGTGCTTAGGCGAAGCCCTGCGCCGGTAGCTTCATCATCACCATCATCACACCGTCGTGCTGACGAAGCTCTCCCTCGACACTCAGCTGGATCAAGAGTTCGTGGGATGTCACCGAGCCAAACGTGTGCAGATCGCGGAGGTGCCGTACTTTCGGCACTAGGATCGGTCAGATCATGAAGACGTACGACTATATCAACCGCGTTGTCATAACGCTTCCGCTTACGGTCTACGAGGGTACGTGGACAACACTCTTCCCCTCTCGTTTCTATGCATCACCATGATAGATCTTGCGTGTGCATAGGAAAATCTTGAAATTACTGCGTTCCCCAACAGTGGCATCCGAGCCAGGTCTATGCGCAGATGTTTTATGCACGAGTAGAACACAAAGGAGTTGTGGGCGTGGGTATATAAATATTGCTTGCCGTCACTAGTTGATTCTTGATTCGGCGGTATTGTTGGATGAAGCGGCCCAGACCGACATTACGCGTACGCTTACGCGAACTGGTTCTACCGACGTGCTTCACACACAGGTGGCTGGTGGGTGTCAATTCCTCCAACTTTAGTTGAATCGGATTCAATGAACATGGTTCTTTCTGAAGATCAAAAATCAATCACTATACTGCATTGTGGTTTTTGATGCGTAGGTAAGAACGGTTCTTGCTCAGCCCGTAGCAGCCACGTAAAACTTGCAACGATAAAGTAGAGGACGTCTAACTTGTTTTTGTAGGGTATGTTGTGATGTGATATGGTCAAGGCATGATGCTAAATTTTATTGTATGAGATGATCATATTTTGTAACACAGTTATCGGCAACTGGCAGGAGCCATATGGTTGTCGCTTTATTGTATGAAATGCAATCGCCATGTACTTGCTTCACTTTATCACTAAGCGGTAGCGATAGTTGTAGCAGCAATAGTTGGTGAGACGACAATGATGGTGATCATGACGGTTCTTTGGAGATGGAGATCAAAGGCACAAGATGATGATGGCCATATCATATCACTTATATTGATTGCATGTGATGTTTATCCTTTATGCATCTTATTTTGCTTAGTTCGGCGGTAGAATTATAAGATGATCTCTCACTAAATTTCAAGGTATAAGTGTTCTCCCTGAGTATGCACCGTTGCTACAGTTTGTCGTGCCGAGACACCACGTGATGATCGGGTGTGATAAGCTCTACATTCACATACAATGGGTGCAAGCCAGTTTTGCACACGCAGAATACTCGGGTTAAACTTGACGAGCCTAGCATATGCAGATATGGCATCGGAACACTGAGACCAAAAGGTCGAGCGTGAATCATATAGTAGATATGATCAACATAGTGATGTTCACCATTGAAAACTACTCCATCTCACGTGATGATCGGACATGGTTTAGTTGATATGGATCACGTGATCACTTAGATGATTAGAGAGATGTCCATCTAAGTGGGAGTTCTTAAGTAATTTGATTAATTGAACTTTAATTTATCATGAACTTAGTACCTGATAGTATTTTGCATGTCTATGTTGTTGTAGATAGATGGTCTGTGCTGTTGTTCCATTGAATTTTAATGCATTCCTAGAGAAAGCTAAGTTGAAAGATGATGGTAGCAACTATACGGACTGGGTCCGTCACTTGAGGATTATCCTCATTGCTGCACAGAAGAATTACGTCTTGGAAGCACCGCTAGGTGATAAACCCGCTGCAGGAGCAACGCTAGATGTTGTGAACACCTGGCAGAGCAAAGCTGATGACTACTTGATAGTTCAGTGTGCCATACTTTACGGCTTAGAACCAGGACTTCAACGATGTTTTGAACGTCATGGAGCATATGAGATGTTCCAGGAGTTGAAGCTAATATTTCAAGCAAATGCCCGGATTGAGAGATATGAAGTTTCCAATAAGTTCTACAGCTGAAAAATGGAGGAGAATAGTTGTGTCAGTGAACATATACTCAGAATGTCTGGGTACCACAACCACTTGACTCAGCTGGGAGTTAATCTTCCTGATGATAGTGTCATTGACAGTGTTCTTCAATCACTGGCACCAAGCTACAAGAGCTTCGTGATGAACTATAATATGCAAGGGATGGATAAGACGATTCCTAAGCTCTTCGCAATGCTAAAGGCTGCGGAGGTAGAAATCAAGAAGGAGCATCAAGTGTTGATGGTCAACAAGACCACCAGTTTCAAGAAAAAGGGTAAAGGGAAGATGGGGAACTTCACAAAGAACAGCAAGCCAGTTGCTGCTCAAGTGAAGAAACCCAAGTCTGGACCTAAGCCTGAGACTGAGTGCTTCTACTGCAAAGGGACTGGTCATTGGAAGCGGAACTGCCCCAAGTATTTGGCGGAGAAGAAGGATGGCAAAGTGAAAGGTATATTTGATATACATGTTATTGATGTGTACCTTACTAATGCTCGCAGTAGTGCCTGGGTATTTGATACTGGTTCAGTTGCTAACATTTGCAGCTCGAAACAGGGGCTACGGATTAAGAGAAGATTGGCTAAGGACGAGGTGACGATGCATGTGGGAAATGGTTCCAAAGTCGATGTGATCGCCGTCGGCACGCTACCTCTACATCTACCTTCGGGATTAGTATTAGACCTAAATAATTGTTATTTGGTGCTAGCATTGAGCATGAACATTGTATCTAGATCTTGTTTGATGTGAGACGGTTATTCATTTAGATCGGAGAATAATGGTTGTTCTATTTATATGATAATATCTTTTATGGTCATGCACCCTTGATGAGTGGTCTATTTTTACTAAATCTTGATAGTAGTGATACACATGTTCATAGTATTGAAGCCAAAAGATGCAGAGTTGATAATGATAGTGCAACTTATTTGTGGCACTGCCCTTTGGGTCATATTGGTGTAAAGCGCATGAAGAAACCCCATTCCGATGGACTTCTGGAATCACTTGATTATGAATCACTTGGTACTTGTGAACCGTGCCTCATGGGCAAGATGACTAAAACTCCGTTCTCCGGAACAATGGAGCGAGCAACATAGTTATTGGAAATCATACATACTGATGTATGTGGTCCAATGAACATTGAGGCTCGCGGCGGATATCATTATTTTCTCACCTTCACAGATGATTTGAGCAGATATGGGTATATCTACTTGATGAAACATAAGTCTGAAACATTTGAAAAGTTCAAAGAATTTTAGAGTGAAGTGGAAAATCATCGTAACAAGAAAATAAAGTTTCTATTATCTGATCGTGGAGGAGAATATTTGAGTTACGAGTTTGGTCTTCATTTGAAACAATAAGGAATAGTTTCACAACTCACATCATCCGGAACACCACAATGTAATGGTGTGTCCGAACGTCGTAATCGTACTTTACTAGATATGGTGCGATCTATGATGTCTCTTACTGATTTATCACTATCGTTTTGGGGTTATGCTTTAGAGACAGCTGCATTCACGTTAAATAAGGCACCAGCTAAATCCGTTGAGAAGACACCTTATGAACTGTGGTTTGGCAAGAAACCCAAGTTGTCGTTTTTTAAAGTTTGGGGCTGCGATGCTTATGTGAAAAAACTTCAACCTGATAAGCTCGAACCCAAATCGGAGAAATGTGTCTTCATAGGATGCCCAAAGGAGACCATTGGGTACACCTTCTATCACAGATCCGAAGGCAAGATATTTGTTGCTAAGAATGGATCCTTTCTAGAGAATGAGTTTCTCTTGAAAGAAGTGAGTGGGAGGAAAGTAGAACTTGATGAGGTAATTGTACCTGCTCCCTTATTGCAAAGTAGTTCATCACTGAAATCAGTTCCAGTGATTCCTACACCAGTAAGTGAGGAAGCTAATGATGATCATGAAACTTCTGATCAAGTTACTACCGAACCTCGTAGGTCAACCAGAGTAAGATCCGCACCAGAGTGGTACGGTAATCCTGTTCTGGAGGTCATGTTACTTGACCATGACAAACCTACGAACTATGAGGAAGCGATGATGAGCCCAGATTCCGCAAAATGTCTTGAGGCCATGAAATCTGAGATGGGATCCATGTATGAGAACAAAGTGTGGACTTTCCTTGACTTGCCCGATGATCGGCAGGCTGTAGAGAATAAATGGATCTTCAAGAAAAAGACTGACGCTGATGGTAATGTTACTGTCTGCAAAGCTCGACTTGTTGCAAAAGGTTTTCGACAAGTTCAAGGAGTTGACTACGATGAGACCTTCTCACCAGTAGCGATGCTTAAGTCCGTCCAAATCATGTTAGCAATTGTCGTGTTTTATGATTATGAAATTTGGCAAATGGATGTCAAAACTGCATTCCTTAATGGATATCTTAAAAAAGAGTTGTATATGATGCAACCAGAAGGTTTTGTCGATCCAAAAGGTGCTAACAAAGTGTGCAAGCTCCAGTGATCCATTTATGGACTAGTGCAAGCCTCTTGGAGTTGGAATATATGCTTTGATAGTGTGATCAAAGCATATGGTTTTATACACACTTTTGGAGAAGCCTGTATTTATAAGAAAGTGAGTGGGAGCTCTGTAGCATTTCTAATATTATATGTAGATGACATATTGTTTGTCAAAAATGATACTGAATTTCTGAATAGCATAAAACGATACTTGAATAAGAATTTTTCAATGAAAGACCTCGGTTGAAGCTGCTTATATATTAGGCATCAAGATCTATAGAGATAGATCAAGACACTTAATTGGACTTTCACAAAGCACATACCTTGATAAAGTTTTGAAGAAGTTCAAAATGGTTCAGGCAAAGAAAGGGTTCTTGCCTGTATTACAATGTGTGAAGTTGAGTCAGACTCAATGCCCGACCATTGCAGAAGATAGAGAGAAAATGAAAGGTATTCCCTATGCTTTAGCATAGGTTCTATCATGTATGCAATGTTGTGTACCAGACCTGATGTCATACCTAGTGCATCGGTCCAATGAAAATCTTTTGTGACAACACTGGTGCAATTGCCTTGGCAAAGGAATCCAGATTTCACAAAAGAACCAAGCACATCAAGAGATGCTTCAATTCCATCCGTGATCAAGTCAAGGAGGGAGACATAGAGATTTTCAAGATACATACATATCTGAATGTTGCAGACCCGTTGACTAAGCCTCTCTCACAAGCAAAACATGATCAGCAAAAAGACTCCATGGGTGTTAGAATCATTACAATGTAATCTAGATTATTGACTCTAGTGCAAGTGGGAGACTGAAGGAAATATGCCCTAGAGGCAATAATAAAGTTGTTATTTATATTTCCTTATATCATGATAAATGTTTATTATTCATGCTAAAACATGATCAGCACCAAGACTCCATGGGTGTTAGAATCATTACAACGTAATCTAGATTATTGACTCTAGTGCAAGTGAGAGACTGAAGGAAATATGCCCTAGAGGCAATAATAAAGTTGTTATTTATATTTCCTTATATCATGATAAATGTTTATTATTCATGCTAGAATTGTATTAACCATAAACTTAGTACATGTGTGAATACATAGACAAACAGAGTGTCACTAGTATGCCTCTACTTGACTAGCTCGTTGAATCAATGATGGTTAAGTTTCCTAACCATAGACATGAGTTGTCATTTGATTAACGGGATCACATCATTAGAGAATGATGTGATTGACTTGACCCATCCGTTAGCTTAGCACGATGATCATTTAGTTTGTTGCTATTGCTTTCTCCATAACTTATACATGTTCCTATGACTATGAGATCATGCAGCTCCCGAATACCGGAGGAACACTTAGTGTGCTATCAAACATCACAACGTAACTGTGTGACTATAAAGATGCTCTATAGGTGTCTCCGATGGTGTTTGTTGAGTTGTCATAGATTGAGATTAGGATTTTTCACTCCGAGTATCGGAGAGGTATCTCTGGGCCCTCTCAGTAATGCACATCACTATAAGCCTTGCAAGCAATGTGATTAATGAGTTAGTTACAGGATGATGCATTACAGAACGAGTAAAGAGACTTGCCGGTAACAAGATTGAACAAGGTATCGAGATACCGACGATCGAATCTCGGGCAAGTAACATACCGATGACAAAGGGAACAACGTATATCGTTGTGCGGTTTGACCGATAAAGATCTTCGTAGAATATGTGGGAGCCAATATGAACATCCAGGTTCTGCTGTTGGTTATTGACTGGAGACGTGTCTCGGTCATGTCTACATAGTTCTCGAACCCATAGGGTCCGCACGCTTAACGTTCGGTGACGATCGGTATTATGAGTTTATGTGTTTTGATGTACCGAAGATAGTTCGGAGTCCCAGATGTGATCACGGACATTACGAGGAGTCTCAAAATGGTCAAGACATAAAGATTGATATATTAGATGACTATATTCGAACACCGGATGAGTTCCCGGGGTCACCGGATAATTATCGGAGTGCCAGGGGGTTATCGGAACCCCCGGGGGGACTAATGGGCCAACATGGGCCTTAGTGGAGAGAGAGAGGGCCGACCAATGCAGGGAAACGTGCCCCTCCCCCTCTAGTCCGAATTGGACTAGGGAAGGGGGGGCGCTCCCTTTCCTTCTCTTCTCTCCCTCTCCTTCCTTTCCCCTTCCTCCTCCAAGTAGGACTAGGAAAGAGGAGTCCTACTCCTACTAGGAGGAGGACTCCTCCTCTCCTGGCGCACCCCTAAGGGCCAGCCGGCCTCCCCCTTGCTCCTTTATATATGGGGGCAAGGGGCACCCTAGGACACACAAGTTGATCATTGACCCCTTAGCCGTGTGCGGTGCCCCCCTCCACCATAATCCACCTCGGTCATATCGTCGTAGTGCTTATGCGATGCCCTGCGCCGGTAGCTTCATCATCACCGTCATCACGCCGTTATGCTGACAAAGCTCTCCCTCGACACTCAGCTGGATCAAGAGTTCGTGGGACGTCACCGAGCCGAACATGTGCAGATCGCGGAGGTGCCGTACTTTCGGTACTAGGATCGAACGGGTCATGAAGACGTATGACTACATCATCCGCGTTGTCATAACGCTTCCGCTTATGGTCTACGAGTGTACATGGACAATACTCTTCCCCTCTCGTTGCTATGCATCACCATGATAGATCTTGCGTGTGCGTAGGAAAATTTTGAAATTACTATGTTCCCAACACAAAGGCACAGATGCAACCAGGTGCATCCACGGGCACTGACCGGTCAGGCCTCATAATTTATGCTATGCATCTTACTACCTCATATTTCATCTCCTAAATTCATACAAACCATGCAAATAAATCCTACTTACTACACACATCACGCTAGCCACTACGCTTCGTCGCCGGAGATGCCTACGACTTCCATGCCAGGCACCGGGTAGATGGGCGCTTAGGAGGGCTTCATCTCCTCCTCCTCATCCATATGTGCGAGCATCTCGTCGACGGTCGTGGCGTGCTTTGCCTCCGCCTCTTGCAGGTGACAGCGGTTGGCCTCCGCCTTTGCCTTCGAATGGAGGGAATCGGGGATTGCCAGCTGCTCCGCCTGCAGATCCGCGTCCCCCACGTCCTTCTCGCCTCCTCCTCCTCCTGGTGCTTCTCCACGTCCTCCCCGTGATCCTCCTTCTCCTCCAACTCATCCTTCGGACCCACCGTGTTCGGAGGTAGCCCCGCGATGATCCGGGAATCACATCTTTCCTAGATCTGCTCAAGGAGTGGAAGCCGGTGCTCCGATGTTAGATATAGGTAGCTCCTCACCTGGCAGCATGGTGGCATGACTACTACTGGTGGCGAACGGCGAGCAACAGACAAGTGAAAAGTGGCGACTACAACAAACGAGAGGGGGTGACCAATGGACAGTAGGTTTTAAAGACAAAGACCTAAATCCAGACGGCAAAGACTTTGCCGTCAGGAAGCAGACGGCAAAGATAAGTCGGCAAAGAATACTTTGCCGTCAGCTTTTCATCGGACAGATGACAAAGACTTTGCTGTCAGCCAAATCTGCTTCACTGTCAGCCTGATAAACCACATACGGCAAAGAAAATTACTTTTGCCGTCAGCCAGACTACATCTTTGCCGTCAGCTATTCGCACATTTGCCGTCAGCCTCATATATCACATACGACAAAGAAAGGGGTCATTTAAAAAAACACAACATCCCAGGGATGCGACCAATGCATGCAGTGCACTGCCTACGTTTTCTCTTCTTTTTTAACAGGGAAAGGCCCAGTCGTGTTTATTGCCTTTCATTCAATGTTAGTCCAGTACAAAATGCAAACATGATCCGAAAAAACTAATGTTATAGAATAGTCCTGAAAATTAACACAAAGGACCCTAAAAAGTAAAAGTAAAAATCAATCGGGTCCTTCGTCTCCACTGTAGTGCTCTGTTCGCCCCGCCGCCCGGCCCTGACGCTCACCGCACCGGTCCGCCGTGCTCCGCTCGCTGCGCCATCGTCCGGCCCTGCTCAGCCGCGCCGCTCTGGCCCAGCCGCGCTCAGGAGCTGACTCGCTCCAATGCCGTGAGGAGGCACGGAGGGAGGTCGAGGATGGGCAGTGCTCGACCGTCGGCGACGGCGCTGCTGAGCCGCGCCGCTCTGGCCCAGCCGCGCTTGGGAGCTGACTCGCTCCGGTGCTGCGAGGAGGCACGCCAGGGTGGTCGGGGATGGGCGCGCTCGACCGGTGAACCTCGCAAGGCGGAGCTCCCGGCTGCTCTAGCGGCGGAGCTCGGGGTGTGGACACCGGACGGGCTCGGGTGTGCGGCCGGAGGAGCTGGGGTGCGGACGGCCGGCGGGTGAGGACGAGCTCGCGAGGTGGAGCTTCACACGGCGCTGGCGAGGTGGCAGACGGACGAGCGGAAGGAAGGATGCTGGGCGCCGCGGCGGACGGCCGGACGGGCTCGCGAGCGTCGGCCGCAGTGTGTGGCTCCTCAGGGACGGACGGGCGCTGGGCTCAGTGTGCGGCTTCTCGCGGGCGGGCATTGGCTGGCGGCGTGTGGCTTCTCGAGGGAGGAAGGATGAGGGAGCAGGAGAGAGCTTGCGAGATGGAGAGAGGAGGGAGCACGGGGGAGAAGGAGATGGGACTGGGAATCGTGGCTCGTGGGTGGGGGCGTGGGGCGGGTACGGTCGTGGCTTCGTGGGTGGGGTGTGCGTGGGGGCGCGTGCGTCGTGGCTGTCAATGGGAGTGTGCGTCCGATGGCTCAGAATGGGTGGGATATGCGTCTAGGATGTTGCCAAGTCATCGATCCGTGTGATCGATCCGCGTGGTGTGCTTCTTCTTTGCCGTCTGCGAAACAAAATATAGACGGCAAAGAGCTCACTTTGCCGTCTGCCAAAAAAACACAGACGGCAAAGATTTTTTGCCGTCTGCCAAAACAAACACATACAGCAAAGGTTCTTTGCCGTCTGTGATTTTTATTGCACACGGCAAAGTGAGCTCTTTGCCATCTGTGTTTTTCTCTGCAGACGGCAAAGTTTATTCTGCCGTCAGTTTTTCTTTGCCGTCTTCTAATGACGGCAAACCCTTCCTTTGCCGTCTGCCCGACGAAAAGCTGACGGCAAAGATGCCTCCTGACGGCAAATTAGCTGTTTCCCGTAGTGTTTTGGTGTCTGACGGTTGGCTTAAATAGCCGGGCTAGGGCACTAAGCAGCCCGCTGGAGCGGTGACACGCGGTGCCATCCGCCCGACGGAGGAGACGATCTTTGGACCGCTGGGTTTCAGATGTTCTCATGTGGGACCCGGCCGTAAGTCCAGCGTGGCGGACGTGTCCGGTCGTGCCCGGACCTCCCCGTATCTGCCCTAGATTTGGGCTGGATATGAGGGGTGCCAGCCAGCCAGGGCATTTGAGGTCGGTTTGGGGGGGGGGGGGGGTCTAGTTTTTTTACCGGTCAATGATCGGGCTGTTGAAATACATTGCCCGCTGAAGGAAATATGCCATAGAGGCAATAATACAATTGTTATTTTATATTTCCTTATTCATGATAAAGGTTTATTATTCATGCTAGAATTGTATTGATCGGAAACCTTAATACATGTGTGAATACATAAACAAACACTGTGTCCCTAGTGAGCCTCTACTAGACTAGCTCGTTGATCAAAGATGGTTAAGGTTTCCTAACCATGGACATGAGTTGTCATTTGATAACGAGATCACATCATTAGGAGAATGATATGATGCACAAGACCCATCCGTTAGCTTAGCATAATGATCGTTCAGTTTTATTGCTATTGCTTTCTTCATGTCAAATACATATTCCTTCGACTATGAGATTATGCAACTCACGGATACCGGAGGAATACCTTGTGTGCTATCAAATGTCACAACGTAACTGGGTGATTATACAGATGCTCTACAGGTATCTCTGAAGGTGTTTGTTGAGTTGGCATAGATTGAGATTAGGATTTGTCACTCCGAGTTTCGGAGAGGTATCTCTGGGCCCTCTCGGTAATACACATCATAAGCTTGCAAGCAAACGACTAAGGAGTTAGTCACAAGGTGATGTATTATGAAACGAGTAAAGAGACTTGCCGGTAACGAGATTGAACTAGGTATGAAGAGACCGACGATCGAATCCCGGGCAAGTAACATACCGTTAGACAAAGGGAATTACGTATGTTGTCATAACGGTTCGACCGATAAAGATCTTTGTAAAATATGTAGGAGCCAATATGGGCATCCAGGTTCCGCTATTGGTTATTGACCGGAGAGGTGTCTCGGTCATGTCTACATAGTTCTTGAACCCGTAGGGTCCGCACGCTTAATGTTCGTTGACGATATAGTATTATATGAGTTATCTAATTTGGTGACTGAATGTTGTTCGGAGTCTCGGATGAGATCACAGACATGACGAGGAGTCTTGAAGTGGTCGAGAGGTAAAGATTGATATATAGGACGATGGTATTCGGACACCGTAAGTGTTCCAGAGGGTATCGGGTACATATCGGGTTATCGAAAGGGGTTTCGGGCACCCCAGGCAAAAGATATGGGCCTTATGGGCCAAGAGGGGAAACGCACCAGCCACAAGGGGATGGTGCGCCCACCATATGGGCCGAACCAGGAGGAGAAGGAAAGAGGGGAAGGGAAAGGAAAGGGGGGGGGATTCGGCCTCCCCCTTCCTTCCCTCCTCCCTCATGTTTCCTTCCCCCTCCGGCAAATATGGCAGGGGGTCGCGGCCAAGGGGAGACCCCAAGTAGGATTCGACCTACTTGGGCGCCTCCTGGCAGCCTCCCCTCTCCCTCCCACCTATATATGTGTGTGGGGGGGGGGAGGCGCCCTAGCACAGCCCAGACAATTGTCTAGCCGTGTGCGGCGCCCCCCTCCACCGTTGACACCTCCGGTCATATTTTCATAGTGCTTAGGCGAAGCCCTGCGAAGATCACTTCACCATCACCGTCACCACGCCGTCGTGCTGATGAAACTCATCTACTACCTCGACGTCTTCCTGGATCAAGAAGGCGAGGGGCGTCACCGAGCTGAACTTGTGCAGAACGCGGAGGTGCCGTGCATTCGGTACTTGATCGATTGAAGCACGAAGAATTTCGACTACATCAACCGCGTTGAGAAACGCTTCCGCTTACGGTCTACGAGGGTATGTAGACACACTCTCTCCCTCGTTGCTATGCATCTCCATGGATAGATCATTGCATGTGCATATTTTTTTTTGTTTTCCATGCAACGATTCCCAACACCCGCCTCCCTCTATCAGTTCAAGACTTTTGCATGAGTTGGCTGGAGTATAAATTCAATATGGTATCCGAGCCAAGAGGTCTTGAGTTCAAGACCCTGCCAACGCAGTATTAAAATAAAAGATTATGCGGCCTACACGACTCCACGTCTGAGGACTAAAATAGCGTAGACGTGAGGAGCGGGGGGGGGGGGGGGGGGGGGGGGGGGGGGGCTTGAAATACATTGTCCGCCTCCCTCCATCAGTTCAAGCTTTTGGATGAGTTGACTGGTGTATGAATTCAATACGGCCGGCCGGCCCGCGCATTTGAGGGGTGTTTCAGGCGCTCGGGTGTAGTTGCTCTTAGTGATTGTAAGGATGCATCGACGCAAAAAAATAATATGACAATCAATGTACTCCCTCCGTTGCAAATTACTTGTCACAAAAATGAATGAAAATAAATGTATAAAGAATTAAAATACATCTAGGTATATTCATTTCTACGACAAGTAAGTCCGGGCAGACAGAGGGAGTATACTTTTTTTATAATTATGTATATGGTTTTCAAACATATATACTATCCGACATGCTTATCTTCCCACACCTCAGGGCAAACTAAGATCAAGTGGGTGGCAGCGATGATGCATGGACCAACACATATACACTTGCGTATATAACCACCAAGCAATCAACACTCACGCACACTTCTAATTCAACCAAGCACTCCTGTCTCATGGTGCACGCCAGATGGAGCTCCAATTGTGTTTGTTCAAGCGTGTTTGCTTCCTCCTATCCATCAATCATGATGCATACTCGTGGGCAGTTAATTAAAATCTGGGCCTCCGGCCACTACTCTGACAAGGTGTAGTTACGCCGGCCGGCTACGATGTGTCCAGCCATCGGCTAGCTGCTAGCAGATACTCCAATGGCGCCCGCGTCCACAGGCGGAGAGGGGCTGGGGGGCACGCACAGCGCAATCATGCGGCCGGGATCCATAGGATTTATCGCGCACAGGCGCGCAGTACGTACTCCGGCGGATCCGGCGGATCTTCGCGTGAATGTGTGGAGTTAATAGCCACCGGATCGATCGAAGCGGGCGGGCATGCAGGCGAACAAATGTTGGTCGGAGATTATTAGAGTGAGCGTCGCGCGCCCACCAGAGGCGGAACCGGATACTTTAACATCGTCAAGGGATATCACATAGTAAGCTATAGTAATCGTGACATCCTTTCTTCACATTCATATGGTTAAGCCTAAAATGATTATAATTAATTTGTAATTTATAAATCTAATGTATACATTTACAAAAATTACATACAAACAAAATTATGATGCAATAAATTTTTTTTGTGATTCGTCTTTGTACATGCTACAATAAATCCGCACTATATTACTATAGTACTCTGACATTCCTTCTTCGCTTTACACACGTATTTTACTATAGCTTCGTGACAATCCGCGAGAGAGGCCGGCCGCCTGCCTGCCTCGGGCGCCTAAACATACCTGCATGATTGCATGATCTTGCTACGGAGCAACGGATCGATGGATCGGGCCATCCAACGCCCGCAATATGAATCTCCCCGCCTGCACGCACCATATGCAGGGCAGCAGGCAGGTCCGGCTGCTATGCACTGTTCATTACTGCGTCGCAAAAATGGTGCCACAAGCTAGGCTGGCTTCTGCATGCAGAGAGAGAGCTGGCTTCCGCGTGGAGAGAGAGAGAGAGAGAGAGCTGGGCTTCTACGTGCGTGCTCGAACGAGGTGGATGGATATATGATGGTATTAGACGTACCTACACGCAGTACTACACTCGGCAAATAATCAATCGTACACATCGACCAACATATACACGTTAACCTGATCCTGCATGTGTATGAAATATATGAGTATACTGCATGCAACTATATACATGCATGCGTCTATAAAAAACTATATACATGCATGTATGTTTATGTATAGGAACTCTCTGTCTCGTGCACGCGCACACGCCGGCCGGTTACCATGTGTGTGTTTTTAGAGCATCTCCAACAGCAGCATTTTTAATGCGCCGGGTCTTAAAAACGCGCGTCTAAAAGAACACGCAGTGCAAATTATGAAACGAGCGTAATCCGGCGCCCCAAATTTATAGCTTCTGGTAGCAATTTTTAGCACGTGCCCAATACTTTTTTTATGCGTGCACTATTTTATAGCTTCTGCTGAAGCTGTCCGTCACCAAAAAAATATCTGAATTTAACGCGCGGAGCAGTTTTTGTGCACCTATTGAAGATGCTCTTAGGGAAAACAAGGATTACCCTGTCTCTCTGCACCATTACAATGCAGAGTTATTGGCGGCACCGTGCGTGATCTGCACGTAGTATCTCTGTCCTGTTTTATTGATTCTCTTTGAATCTCGGGTTAAACTTTAATCATAAATTTAACTAGCCAAATATGCATGTCATCAAAAATAATATTATTCAAATCTACGTTTAAATAGAATCCAAATATATAATTTTTATGACATGTATTAACCTTTTATTAGTTAAATTGTTGATGAGAATTCGTCACAAAATATAATAGGGACTCATAAACTAGGACGAAGGTAGTACGTAACAACGGGACAGCATGCATCATGCATGCAGTGTACACACACTTCGCTCAGCTGTATGTATATACATCGGACTGCTACCGGACAACTTAAGCAAGGTGGTATCGATCTGATCGGCGACGTACGTACGTCTACAAGAATCACCACTCTACTGTTCCTAGTACTTTTAACTGTAGTTTTTCCACTACGAAAGAACGAGAGAATGCATGCGTGTCGATCAGATCTACGTACTACGTACGTAAATACGCTGGCCAGCCGCCAATAAATTCGCTGGCATGAAAGTAAACGTGCTCTTTATCAGGGCCCAACCGTAAATATTGGGAGGGTTTACACGCACAGTGGAGTACTCTACGTACGTGTGTGTGCATGTCAGCCAGAGTGAATGCACGCTCCAAATGGCATCTCCACTTGCTTGGGTATACTACGTGTGGGCCGGGAGCATCACTATACTATACAGTATGCCAGTATGGTATAGTACGTACTTGCGCACGGCCCTGTGTACTCTGGATGCCGATCCTGGTCAGGCTGCGCTTTGTTCCCGGGAAAGAAGACTAGCCTTCCGGCACCGTCCTCCGGGCGGCTCCCCATCGCCGATAACCGGGATGTCATTGGTGGTGATCATGTAGCTTTAGATTTTAGGTCTCTAGTAGCTTAGGTTTTTGGCCGCTCGGCATCTTTGCTCCGGCAAGGGCGACGGCGGCGCCAAATAATAAGGTTTCAGATTCTTCCCTGGCATGTTGTTCTGCTCTTTGGTGGGTGAGACGGTAGCGGCATCCCTGTGATGGACTCGCATCCTTGGGCTCCGCCATTGCAGCTATGTTCGCTCTATAAAGTTAGCACGGAGTACGTGATGTTGTTCACGAGTGGGTGCCGACGGTTTTCTTCGTTGGCGGTAGCCAGAAGATGGTGTTTTTTTGGTTGATGGTTGGTGGGCTCAGACTTCCTCCTCCAACATCATCGCGTCAAGGTTCATCTAGAGTTCGATGGCACATTCGGGGTGCTGCCCCGGCCAGAATCTTTCAATGGTAATGGGTTTGCCTTTGGTGAGCTAATTTGGTAGTCCAAAAAGCTGGAAATTAATGATGGATCCGCGTCGAGCACGGATGAGGAGGTTAATTATATGTCACCTTTTCATTTGGTGGCTGGTATGGTGGTGTCGGAGGCGGGTTATGAAAGTTGGGATCAAGTTCAGAAGATTCTTCGGTCTTGATTGGAATTTTATTTCTTGGTTTTTGATCATTTGGGCTGAAGCTCAGGTTCTATTGTCACTCCGTTTCCCCAGGTTAGTGTCTACGTGGCTTACACTTTATTCTTCGTTATATGAATGAGACATGTATTACATTAAAAAAAGCTTGCATAAATGAGAGGTCGATCGACGGACTACATGGTCCATGACGAGCGAGCAATCCACTGGGATTTCATTCTCATACCTAGCTTGCACTTGATTTAGTTTCAACGAAAAAATTGTAGTCCCTAGTGCCTTGTTTTGGTTGCCAAAATAGAAGGGCACTCTCTTCCTTTTCCGGTTTTTGTTTAATTTTTCATTGTACAAACTTCTACTTGGTGAATTGCTTACTAGAGTGGGTAAACCCTTGCTCAAAAAGAAGAATGCAATGAGAGACGGAGCCAGGTAAACACTAATTGTTGGCTGCTTTACATGAAATTTTGAAGATCATATACACAATTTTCTTAATCTTGGAGGGGGGCATGGCTCCCCTTCACCCCCGGCCCACTAGCTCCCTAATTGTATGCAATCAATTGATTTACTTGTGTATTCACTTATGTTTCTTTGAGAAAATATTACTTATGTGGTGATGTACGTACAACAAACTACATGCTCACTCATCTGTTATCTCTCGTTGCTCACTCCACGTCAGCCGTTAAGTATTATATCTTTCAGTAAGTTTGACTTTTTACCCCATAGTTTTTACCTCGTGATATTCAGTTAGAGCATCTACAGCCGGGCGCCCTAAACATGTCTCAAATGCCTGGACGGGCTGACCGGTCATAAAAACCGACCCACCCGAGCCCCTCAAACGGGCCTCAAACGCCCGGACTGACCGGCACCCCTCATATCCAACCTAAATATGAAGCGTATAAGGGGCGGTCCGGGTGCGTCTGGGTGCGCCCGCCACGTCAGATTGGCCCAGCCTGGCCCATGCTTGACCCACAAATATCACCGTCTGGAAAATCCTAGATCGTAGTCAATCCGAACTCCACTCCAATCCCCTCTCCGTCCACTCCACTTTCGATCCCCTCTATACGCATCCGATGGTCGGCGAACAAAACAGCGCTACAGCCGGTGGGGACTCCAGCTCCGACGATGACTGGGCTAGCCTGCCGCGTGAAGTGGAGCCCGACAATGTGGAGGAGGTCGCCCTCTCCGCGAGGCAACAAGGAGGCGGCAGAAAAGGCAAAGGAAGCCCGCCATGCGAAGGATCAGGACCGCCTGCTTCGCAGGCTGTCGGGCATGAGATGTAGCTCCGACTCAGATATGACGGACGGCTCCACCTCCAGCTTCGACGACAACGCGCCTCCACACGCCGACGCCTACACGGAGGAGGAGCACAGCCGCGCCGATGACCGGAAGGGGAAGGGGCCGGCGAGGAAATGGTGATTTCCTCCGTCCTTCCTCATTTTGTTTATATTTTATCTATACTTTATAAGTAGTTTGCAGTGTGGATTTGCACTGTCCGCCGTTGTCCGATGAATTATGTTCCTTTGGTCCGGCTGATCTGATGAACTGCGCTTTTATCATGTGTTTTATGTAGCGTTGCCTGAATTGCATGATTTTAAGATTTTAAGGTTACGGGTATGAGGGACGCGAGTGTGGAAGACAAAATATAAGACGTGTCTGGTCAGTGCCTGCGGACGCGCCCGTCCACAGGCGTTTGAAGGGTCGGATTTAGCCATCACAGCCATAGATACTCTTATGGATCTATATGTAGGGTGGTGCGTGCGTGCGTGCACTATGTGAGTATACGCTGCGCTACATGATCAAGACTGCATTGCATGCGATGGTCTTCTACATACCCTACGTGTGAACCGCTGTAAGGTAATCTGCTGCAAGATGGACAACGAAATGATACGATATTACATGAAGCTGTTCATCGCGGGACGGGCAGACAGGGAAATGATTTGACCATTGATATCCCACATGGACAGCTGGTCAGACATTCAGAAGCGGTGTCGCCGCCAGTGCACCTGTCCATTATTTCCGTGTCTTCCTGATCGACTCACTCACGCATTCATGGCTGCGAGCTGAGCCTGCAGGGTGGGGGTGGGGGCCTATACACACATGTTTTACACGGTTGGTAAGCAAGTGGGCTCGAGCAGTGACCGATATGTCTCATGTCGTAACCACGTACGTACTAGTAGGAGTGCTCTCTTGCGTCATGCATGCCTTGGATCTTTTTTCTTGGCCTGCCTCACATGCGTGCATGCACTGATTAGTCGACCTAGCTATTGCATGCTCGCATCCCCTGGCTTTTTGACCATGATATATATAAAAGTGTGCATACAAATGCACTAGTTTTTTTAATTCTTTGAAATTACAAATTCACTAGTTGTCCCACGGTGATTTATGCAAGAACATGACCGTGTCAATCTCCATGAGTTGCCCGCTGCAGGTCGTACACATTTCTTCAAAGCGGCGTGGTCTTCCTCCTCTTGAGCGGTGTCGCTGCCACTGCACCTATCCATTCCTTCCGCGTCTTCCTGATTGACTCACCGAAACCACCTCCTTTCTTTCTCTTATTAAGAGTTTATTGCACTAACAGCGGCACACAACTTGTGTTGCGAGTACTTTGATCACACAAGCTAAAATATTATGGTGCGTTTGGCCACATAACTTGGCAAAGCAATCGCATGATACGTGACCTCGTGTGCTCGCTTTGCAGTCATGTGACTAGCTCACTTCAATTTTCAACTTGTGTGACCAAACAACACATATGAGAACAAGTTGTGTGATCGCAGTGTAGAATACTTTTCTCCAACACTCCAACAGCCGAACGTTGCAATATTACCCATCCGACCCTGGTGAGATTCTACAGTCCCACTCTTCATTATTGTCATCATCAAGTCGGCATCCTCCCGTTTGGTCTCCCCCCCCCCCCCCCCCCACCCCCCCCCCTCGTTGACAGGGTGAGCATTCACTCTCTATGTGACTATGTCCATGCACTGCTTGTTAATTGGGTACTCTTTTTTGGTACTTGTAAAACAACGGTGATAATCCTGCAGAAAAACACAATGATGAGAAAAGCTCTTGATGTATGAATCCAAGTATACAACGAAGCGAGCGTTGGTCATGCATGGATTTCAAAAGTGTTGGATGCTGGCCAGGGTTTCAGTACAGTAAGAAAGAACTAGCATACGGTAAAGATGGCATCAGTACGTACGGCGTCCATCCATGCACGTGCATGCGTCGTTATGGCACGTACTTGTGTCCTACGAGACATTGGGGGAGCAACATGAAGCTGCGGTCGTGCTGTATAGCACGTACTCTACCTAGCTACATTGAGACGAGCCATGACATCATGGATGACGCGAAGAATGGTACGTAATGGCGGCCGGCCTCGGCCCCTCGGACGACCTTGGCTGCCCTACCTGCGCCGGCATTCATGGCGGCGGCAGGATGACGAACGCCATGCATCGGATCCAGAGGACCATGCGATCTCCACTCGAGATCGTCTTGCCACCATTTACACCTGGTAGTAGGCAGCGCGCGCGTATGCAGGCGCCTTTAGCGTGGTTTTTCACCCCGCGCTTCCTGCTCCTACCCGCAGACGCTCCACACGGACAGCAGACGGGATAGACCGCATTCGTTTGATCACACGGATGTTTTTACCTTGGAGCCGGGGTATGTATGGTATTGGCATGGTATGGGAGCGGCGTTGCAACGGCCGAGCGCCAGACCGCTCGTTATCCCCTTCGTGGGTATGGGCTTCGCGATTCACTCTTTTCAGGCCTTTTCGTAGTATACAAGCTACTCCAATATAGGAGTACATCTGCGTGAATAGTGCAACCGTATGAGAGCTGCACATTGTCAGGCCCTGCTCCCAGGGATTAAATGGATGGGACATGTCCAGGTTTTTGAAATAGCACAGGACAAGCCAGCAGAGTTGCAGCGGCAATAATTGCTGAACTGCCCAACGAAAAAGCAGCTTAAAAGTATCAATTTTCTATCGGCAATTTTCTATAATCTCAAATTAGTGTGCAATTAGCTACTGCCTTTTAGCAAACAATTTACTAACTGTGCCTTTTTCTTCAAGAGCTCTTTTAAGATGTCCCTCTTACCACTTTAGAGGGAAGAGAATATTTGACCTGAACCGTCATTCATCAAGGATATACTTCACCACACAAAAATTTCTAATAATGGCAATGGTTAAAATATTTACCACATCTCTTTTTAATATAATAAAAGTTCGCATTTGACACGGTACGCACAGGGCCGGCCCTGTGTTTCGGGAGGCCCTAGGCGAACTCGACGCCATGTGCCCCTATGTTCTAAGATCATATATATGTATGTGTGTGCTTGGTACATAAACTTAAACATAATAATTGTTAGGCAATGCCATATTACAATAGAAATACTAAAAAAATAGAAAATTTAAACTAACATGATATGATTACCTCAAATAAGAACCAAATTCAACTGACTCCATCGACAACAATAATACTTAAGTACTCTTCAGTTGTTGAATCTTCCGATCTCTTTCTATCTTTTTTTCTCCTTGTTTGAGCAACTGACAAATGCTTCTTAGACAACATGGCGGGCTAATGTCCTAATATATTATGAAGAAAAAATTATTCAAGGAATTAGAAATTTATACATAGAATGATTTGAATGATTGAAACCCTAGACATGTGCACAAAATGACAAAAAAAAGGATGGTTGAATACATACTATGAAAGATTGAATTCGAAAACTATACATTAAAATTTTGGAACTTCGTGTACACTGAAATTAGAGGATGGATCATGGATGAATAGTTGAATACGTTCTAAAAAATAAAAGAAATTGCTGAAATTGGGGTTTGCAGGGATGGAGAGTTATGCATGGATACGTATATGTACTGCTGTGGGCTTCGCTCACTGTTCACATACATACGTATACGTACTGCTGCGGGCTGCGGCTGCTGGATTGCCGCACGGCGGGCGACGCGCACAGCGGTGACCGAGGCGACCACAGCGACGAGAGGACGAACAGACGAGCGAGGCGTCCGCGAGATCTGATTTGTTTCACAATCGAAACGAGCGGCCCTGCCGTGCGGCGTGCGTGAGGCTTCGCTAATCGCTACCTGCTATCTCATGGGCCTACCTCATCTCGTTTTTATTCTCTCATAATTTTTTTCTCACCTATTTTTGCTTGGCTATATTATATATGTGCACTACATCATGGGCCCCTCCCTGGGCTGGGCCCTGGGCCGTCGCCCCCCTGCCCATACCCCAGGGCCGGCCCTGGGTACGCATGTGTTGTATCTACCATATAAAGATCAACTCGTGTTGTAATATATGAACGTATCTACGTGATCCTAAAAAAATATATACACATTACAAATGGTATTATTATATTTCGTTTAGATTGGAATGTAATAATCATCACTACGTGTATTCACATCATTCTGAGAGAGCCAGTAAAGAAAATAAGTGTACACATGCCATGCTCGGAATGTGTATGACTTTTTCTTGTGTGATAAATATACAAAATGTTCTCTATCATATATTTTCTTCTCTAACAAAAAAATGTGCAAGAACATTGGTACACATGGTTGCTTTGTGTCAAAGAAAAATTATAATGGTATTTTATCTACTACTATTCATTTTTGGCTTTTTCTTAAACAAATTCTATGCATTTTCTATTGTTTAGCTCCCCACCGAAAAAATAAAACAAGCATAGACATATATGACAGAACGTGAAATCTATATCTATACCTACTATTAAAGCAAGGTGATATTCTTGGTTTCGTCCCACTTAGATGATTTATATTTATTTAAGATATATAAGCGAGGTGGTACTATTTATAAGTAAATCCACGTAGTCCACTAAAAATCGTTTTGTAGGTCTCCTGGGCCAGAAGTCTAAACGTGGCTGGGCTTCCCAGGATTGCTAATTTTGCGTTTGGGCCCATGAAATTGCTTCAGCGTAGCATTGGTTCCAGCCCACTTATAGGCCATGAGGTGGGCAAGTGGGCCTCCTGAATGAGAAAAAAAAATTTTCCTTCTAACGAATCGAACTTACAATCTCATGTACTACAGCTAGAGCTACGGGTATCAACTGGGCTAAGCATCTGCACGTGATTACAATAGAGAACGCACAAGTTTTCTCAGTTTTTTTATTAAAATTTTTCATAATTTAATAGTCCCACCTCGACTATTTACATCAATTTCTACCAATTCAAATATGGTCTCGAGTTACCTGGCAACAAGCGAACTCGGTCAGCAAACAAAAAGTGATAACGGATAAGGCCTCGAGGTGCATGACATTAAATCTGGGAATTTTGGGCATTTAATCGCAGGAGTATAATATATGATTCAAAAGAGTTTCACTTATTAAATGAGGACATGCGCTAACTTGTGGGATTAAAATTTTACTGTAATTTTTATTGGGTGTCCTCATGTTGGTGTTTTTTAATAGAAGAAAACTTCTTGAGTACCACGCGCTAGAGCCGAGGTTCGAACACGGATGGACTGGCTGCATACTCAAGCGGTCAGACAATGGAGCCGTGTCTTCCTTAGGTCTCAAAATGGAACTACCATTTTTTTAGGCGCACGTAGAAGCTATTTTCAGACAATGCAATGTTTTTGATGTAGTAAATTTCTTTCAAGTCCATAAATCTTATGTGCATGGACTAAATTGTTTGTGTAATCGCATCTATTAACCCCTCTTCATGTGCCCATGTCCAAACTCCTCCTTCATATGGACTCGCTCAGCTGCGACGGCCCGTAAAATTAGCAAGCCGACTCGCTCCCTATGAAGAGTTTGGCTTGCCACCGGGTGAGTTATCAACGTGGTGGTGGAGGAACATCATACTGTCGTTCTTTGGCAAGAGCCATCATTTCCCATGAGTCCCGTCTTGAAGAACCCTATTGATCAATCGTTTTTGACATTAGAGACTCTTCTCCTACGATCCAGTTCGTCACCCGGGCAATCTGATTCATGGCAGCTAGCATTTACGTACTTCATAGCGAAGCATGAGTGGTTCAACATAGTTTAATTTTTTTTAAACATAGTTCAAAGTCACCTGTTGCAACACACGGGCATATGTGCTAGTATATAAAAGGTAAAATGTGCAATACATACATCTATAACCGTAGTGGGGTTCAATCACACAAATCTCAGAAACACATGGATGGTGGCAGATGTACCGGCATGTGAACGTGCAAAAAGACTTTCAGTGTGCGATTATATACTACAACGTTTCTAGATTTCTAACAAATAATAAACATGTTTTCCTTCTAAGCGTTTCTGCATTTTCACATTGCTAATATCCCAAAGTAGGTTTATACTCTCTCTGTTCCATAATATAGTGCGCCCACACATTCCGAGATCTAACTTTAACCGTAAATTTAAGCAACGAGACCGATTGCGCCGTGAGCAAATATTATACCATGAAATTCGTATTTCGATGCGAATTCAGTGGTATAATTTTTGCTCCCGCTGCATTTGATCTCGTTGATTAAATTTACGGTCAAAGCTAGATCCTAGAAAACGCGAACGCACTACATTGTGGAATGAAGGGAGTACTGTTTTGTGAACAAACTGTAGTGTACAGGAACTGTCATTTGGGTTCTAAAACCCGTGGATCTTCAGGCAATTTCCCCCTCCCTGACAAAACCATCCTTGGTCAATCGTGTCAACAGTGGTGACCTGTAAAAAGAATTGATGGCCCATCAAATCACTAGTGTGTCCAACCAGACAGTTGTCCAGGCACGCCAGGTGGCCGAAATCATTATTTTGACCCTTTCAGCAAACTTTGTCACAAAATAAACTTGACATGAAAGTATTTCACGATCTAACCCTTTTAGAAACACCATAGCCCGTGACGTTTCTGCCCAACATAGCAACGCCGAGATAGCTAGCGCTTCTATTCAACAAAAAAACGCCGAGGTAGCTTGCATTTCGGACCAGCACCCAACCCACTCGCTGCCTTGTCAGGGTCTTCCTCCTCAGCTGCCAGAGACGTCGAGCTAGAAACGCCAAGGCTAGCGGCGTTTCCGGCCTTCATAGAAATGCCAAGGTAAGAAACTACTCGGTAAACAGGGCCGCAACGCCAAGACATATAGCGTTTGTTTCTTGGTCAGAAACGTTTCTTTGTTGGACAGAAGCGCTAGTTACCTCGGCGTTGCTTTGTTGGGCAGAAACGCCGCGGGCTATAGCGTTGCTAAAAAGGGTCAGATCGTGAAATACTTTCATGTCAAGTTTATTTTGTGACAAAGTTTACTGAAAGGGTCAGAATAGTAAAAAAGGCCACGCCAGGTTGGATACCTGTCCCTCCAATTAGGGGCCTACTATGAAATACAGTGATATACGGAGTGATGGAAAACGCAATACAACTGACAGTCACCCGCGAAAAAAAAAACTGACAGCACACATCCCTATGCTGGCTTGGCGGGGTGGATTCCGCGCTGCTGCAGACCGGCCTCTGCAACGTTTTTTCGGGTATGTAATGCACCTACCTGACTGCTCGTAGTAACTTGGGAGCGATCGGATCCTCCAGCCATGGTGATATGCATGCGGTGCGCATCGATGTACGTACGTAGTCTGCTCGTCTACCCCAGCAGCGCTCGTTCCGGGGGTCGTCGGGGCGACACGACAGGACAATCTAGGTGCCAATGTGGGAGCGTGGAGCGCGGACTCATATGTCCGGCGATCTGCTGCATCGGCCGCGGGACGCAGGCAAAGAGACGGTTTAGTCTGGGGTGGCTAGCCATGCGGCTGGCGTCTGCATTGGGTTTGACCACTGAAGTAGTTAGACCAAAAAGTAGATCAATTCTTATAGTACTCACTGGTCAACTACTTCAGTTCTTATGTGAATCAGGCTTTTGTTCGGCGGTTTTTCGGTTCGTAGAATATGAATCAGGTTTTCCCCCCTAAATTTCTCTGTACTACATTCCATATAAATTCTAGCACCCACTCAAATCTCTAGGAAAGAATCATTTTGTTCTCATGTGGTATGATCAAACAAACCAAATGTTGTAGGATTCAGATGGGTATACCATTGCAATCCTATCTCATCCTATTATGCGTTTCTGGAATCCTATAATCAAAGAGGCCCTTAAACTGTTTGTACCATGTTTTCTTCTTCTTAAGTTTCACTGTCCAGACAGCAGCGTCATGGCTGTGTGGATGTTGCTACGTGCAAATAAGTCCTTTCGTCTCCTTCCCCATCATGATGGCATCTTCCTCAGCGTCTATGTGGAACCAATGCACTCGCTTGTCAGGTCGACATGTCATGGATTTGTATGCTCGGGCTAGTGTTCTGCGGCCTTCATCATACCTACCGAGCTTGGGGTGCGTCCACTACCTGAATGAACAAGTTTTTGTCTTGCCGTTGTAGGTGAGTATTTAGGCCAACTCCACCGCGCGACTCAAACGGACGTCCGTTTTGTCCTGTTTTTGTCCCTTTAGATAGGGATTTGGGGTCGTGTCCGGGCCTGTCCTGGAATGCGGTGGCCGTGCGCCCACCGCGCGGACGCATCCTTTTGCCCCATCCTGTCCGCGTCTATTTTAAAAAAAGGGACGTTTCAAATGCCAAGCCCCAGTTCACGACCTCAGTTCATCACGCCGGCAACAAAGCCAGCGGCCTACACGACCATCGCCGGCAACACAGCCAGCAGCCGGCAACACAACCAGCCTCCAAAATGAATAGTTGTCCTCGCCGGCAACACAGCCGGCCTCCAAAGTGAATGTTTTTTCGTCGGCACACTGCCAGCGGCCCAGCGGGCGGGCGGCACCCATGCCAGCCTCCAAAAAGAACGGCCACGCCGATCGGACGACCTAGTTCAGGCCTTCGGCGTCGAGCATCTCTTTCTGCTTGGCCTCGAACCAGGCCCTCGTCTTGTCGCTCATCTTCGACAAGTCCACGCTCATGATCGCAAGGGCCACCTCCTTCGCTTTGGTGGCGGCATTGGTGGCCTCGCTGTTGAGCTGCCTCTGCCTGGCCTTGACGTTGTCGGCCTCGATGTCGAGCTGCCTTTGCCGGGCGGCCTCTTCCATGTCGAGCTGCCTTTGCTGGGCCGCCTCCTCCATGTCTATCTTCCTCTTCTTGGCCGCCTCCTCCATCTCAAGCTTCTGTCTTTGGAGGTCTAGGTATTGCTTCATTTGCTCGTCCTTACTTTGCCGGTTCTTCTCGTCCCTCACATCCTTATGTGACATCATGCCATGCAAAGTCTCATGCAAGGCCATGGTTGAGGCGTCACGTATGTCGTCCACCTTGGAGTTGGTCTTGCCCCTCGGCCTCTTCAACGCCTCGTCATCACCACCTCCGGCGAACTTGGCCGTTTTCTTGCCTCTCTTCCTTTGAAGTTCACGGTATTGATCCTTGAACTTAGGGCAATTGTTGATGAGCGTCCAACAATGCGTAAGAGTGAATGGCTTGTCATTGTGCCGGGCCTTGAATGCCTCCAAAGATTGAAATGCCTACACCACATGACCAACAACAAGTGAACATGCAAACATATACACGGCCGAAGTATCATGGCCGTAGCAAGGAAAGGGCTAGAAAGAGAAGAGCATACCATGTCCCCAACGCCGAGACCACTCACGGGCCATGCTTCAACGCTCTCAAATGCGGCACAATACTTGTTGCACTCTTGTTGGATGAACAACCATCTTTTTTGAATCGAACCGATGCCACGGTTGCTTGTAATTTGGTAGGGCTCAAACATCTTCCTTTCATGGAATGTTTTGTGGACTCTCGTCCAAAAAACAATGCCCTTTTGTTGCGCGCCGGTCCTTGGATCTTGGCTAATCTCCATCCAACATTGACAAATCAACTTGTCCTCATCTTGTGTATATGAACCGGTGCGAATGCTCTTCCGCTTCTTTTGTGCTTCCGCTCTTTGGGTGAGCTCGTCTATGAACAATGGATCGCCACTAATATCAACATCATTTCATCTTCATCTCCACCTTCGACATAGATGTCGTCGTCTTCATGCCATAAATCACCATGGTCGTAGTCAGCACGGTCGTCGGCCTCCTCATCGGGCACGTACTGGGCGCGGCCATCCTGACTTTGGGTCTCCTCAGGGTCGTAGGCACGGCCATGCCTACCCTGGAAGATCACGTCCTCCATGTACTGGTTGTAGAAGGGGTCGTCCACCGTCGGCGTTAAGGTTGGCATTCCGTCAAACAACACGCGGGGGGCCGGCATGGTGCCCGTGAACGGTGCACGCGCCTGCTTTCTTTACATCTCGACGGACGGCCGCCCGCCGCTGCTAGACCCAGGCGTGACGTTGAGGTCGATGATGGCCGCGGGGCGTGGTGTGGACGGCGCGAGCAAGCCCACGTCCGGCGACGCCAAGAAACGGGTCTGGCCATCGTGCCTGGGCGGAGGAAAGCCGGGCGACATGGGCGCGGCGCGCGACGTCGGCGACTGGCAGTGCGTAGGCCGGGTGACCGACGAGCCTGTGCTCGCCGGGCCGACGACCGCTGCATGGAACCCCGCCGGACGGCCCATGCCAAGCATGAGGATAGCGTGCACTTTGTTGACGAGGTCCTCCTTCTCATCGGCAGCGGCCTTGCGCCGCGCGGCCTCCAGCTCCTCGCGCTGGGCGGCGAACTTGGTCGCGGCGGCATTGATCTTGACGGCCGCTCTCCGTTCCCTCCTCTTCGCCGATTCCACGTCCAACTTGGCGATCTCCTCCGGCGTGCACTCCGACCGCGGCTTCCTTGGCGCCTTCTTCTTCACCTTTGCGGTCGGGTCGACGGCCAGGCCGCCGGAACTCGGCGGGGCGTCGGCCATGGACGGGGGAGAGAGGGGGCGGCGGGAGGGACGTGGGAGGGTTTGGGGGAAATGGCGCCAAATGGGCGTGGGGGGTTTTGGTTTCTCCCACCGACAGGAGGGCCAGGGGAGGACAAGCGCGCGCGGACGGGCCGGCGCAACTTTGGGCCGGGGATGGGTCGAAAGCGGACACAAAGCGGACAAAAGTCCGTTTGCGCCCGCGCGCTGGGCCGTCTCGTTTGTCCCTTTTACCCCAAACGGACGGGGGCAGACAGGATAGGGTCGCGCGGTGGAGTTGGCCTATGTGGTGTTTAAAGCCTCTTAGAGGCTGTTCGGGCTTGTGCAGGTTTTCCAAAGTGGGTTTTGATGTTCATGGCAAGTAATTAGGGTAGTAGTAGTTGTAATTATGATTTACTAGATAATACCCCCGCGTTGCTGCGGAACCTGTAGCAATATATTTCAATGGAATTTGGTTGTATGAAACATGTATATTTGGATTGATGATATATGAACTAAAACTCAAAAATACATTTATATGTTGCATCTGATTATTATTTTAAAGTTGAAATTTATTTATTGGATATAAGTAGTATAATATAGAGGGAAAAAATTCCACTTGATTTTAAGATGTGCCTTTGATGAGGTTTTTTGTGTGCATGTTGAGATCAACTAATAATGGAAAACAATCTCATGCATGTTATGGTGGGTCTTTGGTGAGGTGGCATGTGTGCATGTTACGTTAAGAGAAGTAGTGGAGATAAACTATTTAGGTATATATGATTCGAATTGGTTTAGTCTTATAAAAATGCAAAGAAAGGTGAGCGCCAACTCCTACGCAAAAAGTGAAAAGAAGGTGATACATTTTAATTTATGCTATGGTTTTTTCATATATGTTTGGTTGGGACTGGATTTGTGGCACACAAGTGCGGGGGCAAGCATTTCCCTGGTGCCCGCTTTTTATTTTGGCTTCCTATTTTTAAAGTTTAATATCTTTTAAATGAAAAATCCAAATTAATTTACGTTATCATATTCGTATTTCTCATGACCAATGCTTTCAAATAAGATCCATTTTAAATATATTTTGATGACTTTTAAAACAATATGTTAAGTTTCAATGTTGAAACTTAGTACGAGCGATCAACTAAAATCAATTGTTCTGTGTCTACGACCGATAGAAAAAATTGCTTAAAATTATATCTTTGAAACTGGTTGAAACTTGGCAGTTTAAATGCAAAACCCATAAGTTTCACCTTTCAACTTAAAACTTTTTGAGAGATTTTCTTTTTTTACCGTGCCCTCGTGCGGGATTGAATTACTGCGCAAATCGCAAGGCAAAACGAAAGGGCGACATGACTTGGCAGGTGAGTCCCCCGCACTCGACGTGCCCTTGCGCATTTCCGATGTTTGGTTCATAGGGAAGCCATACTATTAGGAATATATTACTCCCTCCATCCCAAAATGCTGGTCATGGTTTTAGTTCATATATTTGGAGTATTTAACTGAACTCAACATAAAATCTTCAATGTGTTTAATCTAATTTAAATTCTAATCTTTTGCATGCATATAAGCCCTATAATGTATTTAATCTAACTTAAGTAGGTATAAAAAGTATGGTTTAACTACTTTTATTATAGTGTTCAGATTTGTAAAATAAGTAAAACTCAATTTAGAGTTGCATGCGTGTGATATTTATGATTTTATCATCATTTTTAGGAGATTCACCATGACATCTTGTGACATGTTGTGGAGTGGTGGACTCTTAACTCAACCACCACATAGGCCTTACATATGTTCAAAACGAACATGAGCCTTACATGTGGGACAAAAATTTCAGGATGAGGGTTTCTTAAACTACTATATTGCCTTGTGATTTAACGAAAACCCAATATTTGATTAAAAGCTCTTAGTGTTTGCAATAAACAATAGTGATACGTCTCCATCGTATTTACTTTTCCAAACACTTTTGCTCTTGTTTTGGAATCTAATTTGCATGATTTGAATGAAACTAACCCGGACTGATGATGTTTTCAGCAGAACTACCATGGTGTTGTTTTTGTGCAGAAATAAAAGTTCTCGGAATTGGACGAAACTTTTTGGGGAATTATTTTGGAATAAAGGAAAAATAGTAGAGAAAATACCCACTGGAGGGGGCCCCCTGCTGCCCAATACGCACCAGGGCGCGCCACCCCCCTCTAGCGCCCTGGTGGGTAGTGGGCCCCTCAAGGCTCCGTTGACCCTAACTCCATCTCTATAAATTCCTATTTCCGAAGAAAAAAAATAAGAGAGGAAGTTTCATCGCGTTTTACGATACGGAGCGGCCGCCACCTCCTATTCTTCATCGGGAGGCCAGATCTAGAGTCCGTATAGGCTCCGGAGAGAGGGATTCGTCGTCATCGTCATCACTAACCATCCTCCATCACCAATTTCATGATGTTCACCGTCGGGAGTGACTAATCTCTTTGTAGGCTTTCTGGATGGTGATGGGTTGGATGACATGTAATCGAGTTAGTTTTATTAGGGCTTGATCCCTAGTATCCACTTTGTTCTGAGATTGATGTTTCTATGACTTTGCTGTGCTTAATGCTTGTCACTAGGGCCCGAGTGCCATGATTTTAGATCTGAACCATTTATGTTTTCACCAATATATTTGTGTTCTAGATCCTACAATGCAAGTTATATGCACCTGCTACGTGTTATGATCCGCATACCCCAAGGTGACAATAATTGGGATTCTTTCCGGTGATTACAATAGTTTGAGGAGTTCATGTATTCACTATGTGTTAATGCTTTGTTCCGGTTCTCTATCAAAAGGAGGCCTTAATATCTCTTAGTTTCCTTATGGACCCCGCTGCCACAGGAGGGTTGGACAAAAGATTTCATGCAAGTTCTTTTCCAGCACGTATGACTATTTATGGAATACATGCCTACATTATATTGATGAATTTGAGCTAGTTCTTTGTAGCCCTAGGTTATGATTGTTATATGATGAATATTATCCAACGTTATCACCGACCCAATACCTACGAGCTTTTCACATATTGTTCTTGCTAAGTTACAATTGTTGTTACTACTGTTATAACTGCTACAAAACTATTGTTGCTACTATTACTGTTACTGTTACTATCATTGCTACTGCTATCAAATTACCTACTACTTTGTTACTGATCACCTTGCTGCAGATATTTAGTCTCCAGGTGTTGTTAAATTGACAACTCAACTTCTAATACTTGCAAATATTATTTTGCTCCCCTCGCGTCGAATCAATAAATTTGGGTTGAATATTCTACCCTTGAAAACTGTTGCGATCCCCTATACTTGTGGGTTATCAAGACCTTTTTCTGGCGCCGTTGCCGGGGAGCATAGCTATATTTGTTGAGTTACTTGGGATTTATATCTGTTGATCACTATGAAGAATCTTAATGATGAAAGAACCAAGATCGTTCCCTCTAAGATGAGGGGAGGTAAGGAACTGTTATCTAGCTCTGCACTTGATTTACCTTCTGTTTTGAATAAGCTTGCACCACCACCACATGCTATTAATCCTGATATGTCGCAAGTAATTGATGATGCTACTTCTGCTACGAATGATGCTATTGATGATACTAGTACTTTGCTTGATAATACTGTGCCACTAGGTGAATTTCTTGATGAACAACTTGCTAGAGCTAAAGAAATTGAGAATGTTGAAACTGATGAGATTACTGAAAATGAAAATTATGAAACACCTGTTAGACCTAGCTCTCCTAGATATGAATTGCCTGGGATACCTGAGGGTTATGTTATGGATGGAGAGGTAGCTAGGGACTTTCTTGCTTGTAAGGATAGAGATGATCTTAAGAAATTGCTATGTGATACGTCTCCAACGTATCTATAATTTTTGATTGCTCCATGCTATATTATCTACTGTTTTGGGCAATATTGGGCTTTATTTTCCACTTTTATATTACTTTTGGGACTAACCTATTAACCGGAGGCCCAACCCAGATTTGCTGTTTTATGCCTATTTCAGTGTTTCGAAGAAAAGGAATATCAAACGGAGTCGAAATGGAACGAAATCAACTGGAGAAGTTATTTTTGGAACGAAATCCACCGGATAGACTTGGACTCCACGTCAGGAGATACGGGAGGTGCTCACGAGGGTGGGGCGCGCCCCCCCCCTAGGGCGCGCCCCCTGCCTCGTGGGGGCCCCGTGGCTCCTCCGACGTACTTCCTGCACGTCGTACCCTAAAACTTCCAGAACGCACAATAGATCGGGAGTTCTGCCGCCAGAAGCCTCCGTAGCCACCAAAAACCAATCTAGACCCATTCCGGCACCCTGCCGTAGGGGGCAATCCTTCTCCGGTGGCCATCTTCATCATCCTGGTGCTCTCCATGACGAGGAGAGAGTAGTTCTCCCTCGGGGCTGAGGGTATGTACCAGTAGCTATGTGTTTGATCTCTCTCTCTCTCTCTCTCTCTCTCTCTCTCGTGTTCTTGAGGTGATACGATCTTGATGTATCGTGAGCTTTGCTATTATAGTTGGATCTTATGTTTCTCCTCCCCCTCTACTCTCTTGTAATGAATTGAGTTTCCCCTTTGAAGTAATCTTATCAGATTGAGTCTTTAAAGATTTGAGAACACTTGATGTATGTCTTGCCGTGGATATCTGTGGTGATAATGGGATATCACGTGATTCACTTGATGTATGTTTTGGTGATCAACTTGCGGGTTCCGCCCATGAACCTATGCATAGGGGTTGGCACATGTTTTCGTCGTGATTCTCTGGTAGAACTTTGGGGCACTCTTTGAGGTCCATTGTGTTGGTTGAATAGATGAATCTGAGATTGTGTGATGCATATCGTATAATCATACCCATAGATACTTGAGGTGACATTGGAGTATCTAGGTGACATTAGGGTTTTGATTGATTTGTGTCTTAAGGTGTTATTCTAGTACGAACTCTAGGGCTGTTTGTGACACTTATAGGAATAGCCCAACGGATTGATTGGAAAGAATAACTTTGAGGTGGTTTCGTACCCTACCATAATCTCTTCGCTCGTTCTCTGCTATTAGTGACTTTGGAGTGACTATTTGTTGCATGTTGAGGGATAGTTATGTGATCCAATTATGTTATCATTGTTGAGGGAACTTACACTAGTGAAAGTATGAACCCTAGGCCTTGTTTCCTAGCATTGCAATACCGTTTGCACTCACTTTTATCATTAGTTACCTTGCTGTTTTTATATTTTCAGATTACAAAAACTATTATCTACTATCCATATACCACTTGTTTCACCATCTCTTTGCCGAACTAGTGCACCTATACAATTTACCATTGCATTGGGTGTGTTGGGGACACAAGAGACTCTTTGTTATTTGGTTGCAGGGTTGCTTGAGAGAGACCATCTTCATCCTACGCCTCCTACGAATTGATAAACCTTAGGTCATCCACTTGAGGGAAATTTGCTACTGTCCTACAAACCTCTGCACTTGGAGGCCCAACAACGTCTACAAGAAGAAGGTTGTGTAGTAGACATCACTATGCCAGTTGAAAGAAATTTTTTTGAATGCTAGAAGAAATATGATTCTAAGGCTGCTACTTCACCTATCTTTATTACTAATAAGGATTATGAATTCTCCGTCGACCCAAAGTTAGTTACTTTGGTTGAATCTGATCCTTTCCATGGCTATGAAACTCAAACTGTTGTGGCACATCTTACTAAATTAAATGACATAGCCACCCTATTTGCTCATGATGAAAAAAACGCTATTACTATATTCTTAAGTTATTTCCTTTCTCGGGTGATGCTAAATTATGGTATAATACTCTTGCTCCCGGTTGCATGCGTAGTCCCTAGGATATGATTTATTACTTCTCTGATAAATACTTTCCTGCTCATAAGAAACAAGCTGCCTTACAGGAAATATTTAACTTTGTGCAAATTGAAGAAGAGAGTCTCCCACAAGCTTGGAGGAGGCTTCTCCAATTATTAAATCCTTTGCCTGATCATCCTCTTAAGAAAAATGAAATACTTTATATCTTTTATAATGGACTAACTGATGCTTCTAGGGACCACCTAGATAGTTTTGTTGGTTGTGTTTTCAAGGGATGAACTATTGATCAAGCTGAGGAACTATTGTATAATATATTGAAGAATTATGATGATTTGCACACTTCCTGATCCACCGCCTAAACCCACTCTGAAAAAGAGGGGTATTTTATTTCTCAGTCCTAAAGATATGCAAGAAGAAAAGAAATGCATGAAGGAAAAGGGTATTAAAGCTGAAAATGTTAAACATTTACCACCTATTGAAGAAATACATGGTGTTGACACACCACCACAGGCGGTAGAGGTAAATTCTTTTATAAAGTTTGATGAAGGTGATATCCCTTATAATAAACATCCTAGTCAATGCATGTATGAGTTTGACAATTACATTATAAAGCAAGATCACTTCAATGCCTATATTATGAAACAATTAAAGCATAATGCCGATATGATTGCTCGCTTGAGTGACTTCTTATTTAGAATCACTAATGATGTTAAAGGAGTAGGAAAACATGCTTCTATGGTTCAAACTCAGTTAGAACAAGTTGCTAAATCTCAAAGTGAGCTACTCAATGAAATGCATCATAATATGAATCACAATGGTGTTAGATTAATGACTAGGGGGGGGGGTAAATGACTTAGGAGCCACTTTATCTTGAAGGTCACCCTAAAATAATAGGAAAAGATTCTCAAATAACTAATGTTGATGCACCTAGTCCAACCAAAAGGAAAAATAAGAAAAATGATAGGACTTTGCATACTTCTAGTGAACCTGGGGTAGAAAAACCTTTTGATAATGATAATGATTTTTCTATTTCTGATACTGAAACACAATCTGGTAATGAACATTCACATAGTGATAACGATAATGACAATGATGATGTTCATATAGATGCTCAACCAAACAATGATAAAGAACCAGATAATGATGTTGAAATAGAACCTGTTGTTGATCTTGATAACCAACCTTCTAAAAATAAACATTACAATAAGAGAGATTTTGTTGCTAGAAAACATGGTAAAGAAAGAGAACCATGGGTTCAGAAACCCATGCCCTTTCCACCTAACCCATCTAAGAAAAAAGATGAGGAAGAAATTGAACGATTTGTTGAAATGCTTAGGCCAGTTTTTTTGCGTACTCGTTTGACTGATATTTTAAAGATGGCCCCTTATGCTAAATACATGAAAGATATTATCACTAGCAAAAGAAAAAAAATACCTGAAGCTGAAATCTCCACCACTCTTGCCAATTATTCTTTTAAGATGGAGTACCTAAGAAACTTGGAGATCCAGGAATACCAACTATACCATGTTCCATCAAAAGAAGTTATGTCAAAATTACCTTATGTGATTTAGGAGCTGGTGTTAGTGTTATGCTTTTCTCTTTATGCAAAAGACTTGATTCGAAAAAACTCACACCCACTGAAATATCATTGCAAATGGCTGGCAAATCAACTGCCATACCTCTCTATGAGGATGTTCCCGTTGTGGTTGCATATGTTACTATCTTAACACAGACTTTGTTATACTTGATATGCCCGAGGACGACAACATGTCGATTATCCTTGGTAGGCCCTTTTTGAACATTGGATGGGTTGTTATTTATTGCAACAAAAGCAAGGTCACTTTTCATATCAATGGTAAAGAGCATATGGTGCACTTTCCGAAGAAACAATTTCAAGTGAATGGTATTAATGTTATTGAGAAGACTCCGACAATTACTATTGGAAGTTTTCAAATTCCTCTACCTACTATCAAAAAGAAATATAAAACACTTATTGTTGGGGAGATGCATATCCCCGTTGAGGTAACTTAGTGTTCTATGAAAATTCTTCGGGTTCATGCTAATCGAAAGTGGTTGTTAATAAGATTTGATCAACCTTACTAATGGATTATTTTTTAGAGGCATGTGGTCGATGAATTTAGTAGGCACAACCTCTTGTACGCACTTTATATTTTCTGTTATTTTTAGTTAAATACAATAAAATGCCATGAATATTATGTTTTCTCAATTATCCGTGCAACAAAAAAGTGCTCAAAATGACCTAAAATTTTAATATATTTTTTGAATATTTGAGAATTTCTGGTACTGAAAACACCATAGGGGGGGTGCCCCAGGTCCCCACTAGGCACCAGGGCGTGCCACACCCACTAGGCACCAGGGAGCGCCACACCCACCTGGCGTGCCCTAGTGGGTAGTGGGCCCCACGAGTACCCCCTCACTCTCTCTCTTACCTCACATCGTCACTCACCTCCAGAAAGAAAATCACTCTAGGTCTCTCTCTCTCTCTCTCTCTCTCTCTCGTGTTCTTGCTCCCAAAGCTGAGATTTTTGATCTCTTTGCTTAGAGCGCCATTTCAAAAACTGTTTTGGGGGATTGCTACTTGGTATGTGACTCCTCCATTGCTCCAATTGGTTTTTGCTTTAGTGGTTCATATTTTGAGTAATTAGCTACTCTTGGTGCTACTGAAAATGAGTTTGCATGTTGAATTCTTTGAGTTCCAAGTAGTTTGAATGCTTGATATAGCCTCTAGACATCCATATGAGTAGTTGCTATCAATCTTGTGAAGTTTAGTTAATATTATTTTGTGTCTCAAAAATTTCAGAAATTTGTTCATAGGATAACACTACTGCAGGATGCTGCTAGCGCGACACTATGATCAGAGACCCTTCAATGAAACTGTGTGCGATGCAACAATCGCAAATGGCGGTGTAAAAAACTATCAAAAAATGTGCAAAACGTTTGCGACGATGGATGCATCAAACATGGTTCGGATTTTAGTTGCGTGTGCGATGCAGGGCATACAGTTCAGTTCAATTAACTGTTTGCGATGAGGAGGAACAAAAGAAACGGGCAGCCAGATGAAAGTGTGTGCAATATACAATATATAGTTCACTCGGATGAACTGTTTGTCATTAGGCAACACAAAAGAAACGGTCAGCCAGATCAATGTGTGTGTGCGATATATGGCATGCGGTTCACCCAGCTTTATCGTCAGTGTGTGACCTCTGTGGCAACTATTCGCTCCCCACTAGCCTCTCACTACTAGGGAAAACCTTATACACAGAATTTTAGCAGTAGCGCGGCACAAAAAGAAGCGCTACTGCTAATTAGCAGTAGCGCGGGTATTTAACCCTCGCTACTACTAAGTTGATAGTAGTAGCGCGGGTTTTTGACCCTCGCTACTACTAAGTGGTCTCTACCGTGCCCCCCGACACATGCCATAGTAGTAGCGAGGGGTATAAACCCGCGCTACTACTAAGTTGATAGTAGTAGCGCGGTTTTATACCCCTCGCTACTACTAAGTATGAGGTAGGTGAACTCGCCATATCCTCGGCCGAATCCCCATCTCCTCCCCCAAATCCCTCCTCTCTTCCACCACTCTCTCCTCTCACTTTCCATACGATCTCACATGGACCTCTTGCCAATGCACCCATCCTCCTCCATTGTAGCGACCAGACCTCAAACAGTCTGATCTCTGTGCTCCGGTGTCATCCCTGGATCAGTAATGCTGACACCACACAGTACTCGGAGGATTTATAGCAGAGTAACAATCACACACTTATTACATCGAGTGTCTCAAAAGAGAACTTATTACAATAAATATGGCTTAAGGCCATCTAGTAACGATAACAGTGGAAGGCTTGGAAAATAAGTGAGTCCATCAACTCCAACGGCATCACTGAGTATAGAACCACGACCTAAAACTCCTCAATCGTCGTCTGAAAAGTCTGCAACATTAACGTTGCAGCCCAAAAACGGGTCAGCACATGGAATATGCTGGCAAGGTAACACATAGAGAGTAATGGAATGCAACAACTATACTATATGCATATTTGGCTGGTGGAAGGCTCTATGGTTACTGTTTTTGCGTAAAGCCAATTTTTCCCTACTTCAAAGGAATAAATTTAATTACTATCATGGTGGTTGTTAAACATTGAGAATGGTTGACAGCATTCTCAATCCCAATTAAAGTAACATCATTAAACCCAACAAAATTAACTTTAGAGTAACATGTTGAGATTCACATGATAATCCAGGTACTAGATACTCAAGATGTCCATAACTGGGGACACGGCTAACCATGATTAGTTTGTTACACTCTGCAGAGGTTTCGCACTTTTCCCCACAAGACTCGATCGCCTCCGTTTGGTTTCTCGCACTACAGGGTGTTTGAGAAACGGATGACCGAGACATAGTCTTTCAGAAGCGCTAGCACCTTACGATCGGGTAGACCGTACCACCTACATCCCCTACATCTGCTAGTCTACCACTGTAAGAGTTCGCACAACTTAGTCAACTATGCCAGAGCCCATAATGGCTTGTGGCTGCACACGGAAGTTTCTAGTATGAATAATCTCATGATCCCTTTGAGCCTGGGTGGCGGTCCAAAAAAAACAGGCAAGTCCTGGAAACCAGGTGCCTCAATCCACCCAGATGTGTGTTTAAATTGCCACCTTAGATAAACCATTAATTATCAATCTCACATCTGTCATGGATTTCACTCACCCAATCCACGTCTACTAGCATAGCATGGCATAATAAGCAAACATAGAAGTAACTCCCAAAGGTTTGATAATAAACAGGTAATAGGTACTACCTCATCTACTTCCCATCCCACAATTTAATTAGATCCTATTCATGCAATGTGTGAGGATTGATCTAATGCAATAAAACTGGGTTGTAGAAAAAGGTATGATCAAAGTGTTACTTGCCTTGCTGATGATCCGCGAAACCTAGAGATTCGAAGTAACAGGCGGCGCACTCCGGGTATTCTATCGCAGACAAACAACAAGCATACAATAAGTACTCATCTATTGCACAGGTAAAACTCAAATAGAAGATCTAACCAGAAAGTTCAACTTAAGAACCCTGGCTTGCAAAAGAATCAAATCGAACGAAGCAAAAGAAATCAAACGGCGAAAGAAAACAACTTCGTTCTAGTAATCTGGATCTAGGGCAAATTTTACAGTAGCAAAAACATGTTTAAGTTGATTATTCGGAAAGAGGGTTTCGAGACGAAACTCTAGGCGCTTGAATCGCCTGATTCCGATGAACGAGCGAAAAGTTATACCAAAACGAAAATTGGATCAGAAATCGCGATCAGAAAATAACCGCGGAAAAATCCGATGAAAAAGAAAAAACGACGAACAATTTTTTTTAAACAGCATGGAAAACGAGGCGGCGGCGAACCTCGGGCGGCGCGCAACTCCGGCGGCGGGCGGCGGCGGCGGCGGCTGGGGCTGGCTGGGGCTAGGGCGGCGGTGGCGGGCTGGCTTGGCTCGGGCCTCGGGCGCGCCTTATAAAGGCCCCGGCCAGGCGGAGTCCTGGCCGAGTACGGCCCAAAGTCGGTTCCGCGTTTTTTTATAAATCCGCTCGGAAGAAAAATATAAAGAAATACTAAACGGACTCCAAAAATCACGAAATAAATTTTCCCGGGTTCCTAAAATCATGCCCGAGAAAGTGAACATTTATCTGGGCCCAAACTACTACTTTGAAAAACGCGCATTTTTCCTAAATTCAAATAAAAAAATACCGAAAAACTCCGAAATAAATCTTATTTGATTTTTTTATTAAATCCTCAATATTTCTATATTTTGGGAAAGTCATTTTATTCCCTCTCTCATATTTTTGTAATAGAAATAATTGATGATAAAATAAATAAAATCAAATGATCCTGTTTACAAAATTTGAGAGACTCAAATATGTAAATAACGAAATCCCCAACTCTCTCCATGGGTCCTTGAGTTGCTTAGGATTTTCTAGGATCAAAACCAAAAGCAAAATAAAATATGATATGCATGATGACCTAATGTATAACATTCCAAATTGAAAATTTGGGATGTTACATCCATGGCGCCGAAAGAGGCCGCCGCCTCGCGCCACCGGCGTCTAGGAGCTCGCCGGTCTTCCACCGATGTCTAGGAGGCCGCTGCCCCGCGCCACCACACCGGAGCACCTCGCCATCGGTGACTAGCTCCGCTGCTCCCTACATCACCTTCCTCTCTCCCTTGGTTTTCCTTTTCTCTCTCCCCCTCTGGTTTGACTCACCCTCCCATGTCCATGCCCGTGCAGGTCGTCGCCATGGATGACCCGGAGCTATCTGGCATGGTCGGGAAGAGGAGCCCCATGCCGCGGCCTGGCTCTGCCATAGAAACGGGCCCTCTCCAACAGCCACTACTGGATCTGGTCTTCCGCTGTCCGTTCATGCCTCCGGCGATGCCAATCATCGCTAGGTCTTACAATTGCTGCCATTGACAGCACGCATGGGATCGAGATTTTTTTGTTTTTGAAAGTAATAGCAGTAGCACGGGGTATAAGACCCGCTACAGCTAATTAGCAGTAGCGCTGTTTGCAATGCACGCTACAGCTAACCATGTATAGCAGTAGCATGTGTCAACACGCGCTACTGCTACAAGCTCGCTGTGGCGCCGTATCAGTAGAGCAGGCACCCGCGCTACTGATACACCCAAAACCCGCGCTGCTGCTAGGCTTTTCCCTAGTAGTGTCTTCTTGTACCGTGGCAACCGTCCACCGCCTCTTCGCCTTTCCCTCTCGATTTGGAACTGCTGTCGCACGCTCTTCCTCCCTCCATTTGCTTTTAGCCTTCCTTCTGCCATTGTTCGATCGTCTTCTCCGGGGAGGGAATAGGCCGGAAACGACCCCGTTATTCTTGCTGCGATCTGAAAGATGACATGGAGGCCCTCATTGATCGGTGCGACGTCATCACCTCGGGTAGCACGGCAGGTTCGTTCAAGTCCATTCTCGACTCAACAAATAACATCATTGCAAAGAACCCAAGGGTTCAGGAGTGGTTTGATCTCCACTATCTTCGTCGCCATGACGCTGGTCGCCGGTGTGGGGACGACGGAAGTGCCGCCTTGTGCAAGTTGATGCCGCTTGATAATGATACGTGTGATGTTAAGATGCCATCGCTTGAGGGTAAGGCTTGGGCAGGCGCAAATGGAGATTGGGTTGTTTATATTGGGTATAACTACAAGTGGGAACTTGTGAATGTGTACAGTCGTCACCGGGTTCCACTTCCAAAAATCACAGATTGCACCGAGGTTGAGCATATAGATGATCTATGTATGTTCAAATACGATCAAGGTGACTGTCATCTACGGAAGATAGCAATTTGTCGAGTTGTTGGGGAACATAGTAATTTCAAAAAATTTCCTACGCACACGCAAGATCATGGTGATGCATAGCAACGAGAGGGGAGAGTGTGTCCATGTACCCTCGTAGACCGAAAGCGGAAGCGTTTGCACAACGCGGTTGATGTAGTCGTACGTCTTCATGATCCGACCGATCAAGTACCGAACGTACGACACCTCCGAGTTCAGCACACGTTCAGCTCGATGACGTCCCTCGAACTCCGATCCAGCCGAGCTTTGAGGGAGAGTTCCATCAGCACGACGGCATGGTGACGATGATGATGTTCTAGCGACGCAGGGCTTCGCCTAAGCACCGCTACGATATTATCGAGGTGGACTATGGTGGAGGGGGGTGTAACACCCCGGATGTAACTTTCCCAATTTGTACTCCAACTCTTGTCGTTTCCGACGTTAAGTTGTTTTATTTTCTCGGGTTCGGGTCTTTGTCTCCGTGTGTTGTTGTCGTTTTCATGCATCTCATATCATGTCATCATGTGCATTGCATTTGCATACGTGTTCGTCTCATGCATTCGAGCATTTTCCCCGTTGTCCGTTTTGCATTCCGGCGCTTCGTTCTCCTCCGGTGGTCATTTCTAACTTTCTTTCGTGTGTGGGGATTAAACATTTCCAGATTGGACCGAGACTTGCCAGGCGGCCTTGGTTTACTACCGGTAGACCGCCTGTCAAGTTTCGTATCATTTGGACTTTGTTTGATACTCCAAGGGTTAACCGAGGGACCGAAAAGGCCTCGTGTGTGTTGCAGCCCAACACCCTTCCAATTTGGCCCAAAACCCACCTAACTCTGCTCCATGATCTAGAGCGTTCGATCACGATCGCGTGGCCGAAAACCGCACCTCATTTGGACTCTCCTAGCTCCCTCCATGCCTATATAAAGACCCCCTCCCCCCGAAATTCGGATCTCCGTCTCCCCCGTAACCCTAAAAACTGCACCTCCCGCCGACAGACACGTCCGATTCGGGCCAGACGTGTCCGCCACCGCCCGCCGCCGCCACGTGTCAGCCGCCGAATCGCCCGCGCCGCCGCCCACCGCTCCGGCCCGGGAGCCCGCAGCCGGCCCCCGAGGGCCCAGTCCACGCGCCGCCGCCCGCCTTCGTCCCTCCCGCGGCCGAGCCGCCACCTCGCCGGCCGGCTCCGCCTCCGCCGCGATCCCGGCGCCGCCCCTGCCACGCCGACCACCGCGGCTAGCTCCGCGCCGCCGCTCCTTGGAGCCCGCTGCCGCCGTCGCCGTCAGGTCCGGCCCGGGGAAGGCCGGCCTCGCCTCCCCTCTTCTCCTCGCCGACGAACCCACCTCGCCGGCGACCTCAACTCCGTCGTGAAGAGTGCCTCGCCGACCGCCTCGGATTCCGTGCCTAACCCTAGATCTGAGGAGGTTGTTTTTCTTCTAAGTCCTGAAATTCGCAGATCCAAGTGCCCCTGTTCGTAGCTCCGTAACTTTGCATCCGTACCTTCGATTCATGCATATAGCATATCAAAATGTTCATCTCAGAGAGTACATCATTTCATTCCATCGCATCATTTTCATTTGAGTTCATCTTGATGCCCGAAATGCTATTAGAAGAGGGTTACTTGAGTTAATTGTCAGATCTGCTACTCCATTTTGGTTTGTCATTTTTGCCATGATTAATATGTGCATGATATGCCATGGTGCTCTACATATGTTTTGTTAAGGGTTTTTTCATCTTTCGAGAGGTGCAACCCATGTATTTTTGTGATGTGTGTGGTGACTAGTGCAAGCTTGCAAAGTGGTGCACTTGCTAATTCTGTTTTCAGGGACTTGGTAATTTCACTAAGTCCAGGATCTGTTTATCTCATGATGCCATATGTTCTTGTTGTTTCCTAGTGATCCGTGCCTATTTTGAGGATGATAAGGGAGTTTTATTAATATTGTAGTGCTCTATCCATCCATGTCTTTGTTTGCAATTATGGAGCACCCTAGCTTGAGTCAATCGAGCTCTACTTTTGCTACTTTGTGAATCTGGGCAGTTTGTCAACTTGTTTGCAATTTTGCCGATGATGTTGTAGTTGATCCGTGCATGCTATGCTATTATTCTTGCCATGTCTAGCTTTCATTTTGTGCCCTCTTGATGGGTGTATGCTTGTCTTGCCATGACTTGCACTGTAGTGAGTGCATCGAGCTCGTAAACATGCCTACTTGAGTTATGTTTCAGCATGTGTCAGTTTTCACTAAGTCTGAAAACTGATTATGTTTTTGCTATGTTCACATGCTTGCAAATGTATTTTCTGATCCCTTTTGGCTCAAGGTCACTAAGGGACTTTTATTAAGCTCTTTGAGTAGCTCCATGACATGCTTTACTTGGCCATGTTCAGGTCCTGTAGCTTGTAGTTTTGTTGCTCCGAAGAGTGCTATCTGATCTGAAATTCCAGACAAGTGTTGATTTCACTAAGTCTGAAATCTGTTTGTCATATGCATTTTTGCCATGCTTGTTTGAACCTGTTAATGGATGAATTGGCCGTAGCTCAGTGCTAGACTTTTGTTAAGCATCTTGAATGCATCCCTGCCATGTATTTTTTTTGTCATGTTTGGGTGCTGTAGCATGTTCATCTCATTGCATTTAGATGGCTACTTGCTGTAAATCGCAGACCGGTGTCATATTTGAATCGCTTGCCATTTCCAAACCGTAACTCCGATTCCGGCGTTCTTTATATCGTTTTCAAGCGATTTCATCTCATATTTCCAGCGACATACTTGGAATTCCAAGTTGAGTCCAGGTTCATGCATTTCCTGTCATATCTTGCATTTTGCATCCCGCATCGCATCCCGCATGGCGTATCATCATCGCATCATTTTGTTTGAGTCTTGCACGTGGTTGATTGTGCCCTTGTTGCTTGTTGTCTTGTTTGGGTAGAGCCGGGAGACGAGTTCGCTAACGAGGAGCCCGTTGAGCTTGCTTTCGAGGATCCAGTCAACTCTGACAACTGTGCAGGCAAGATGATCATACCCTCGAAATCACTACTATCTTTGCTATGCTAGTTTGCTCGCTCTTTTGCTATGCCAATGCTACGATACCTACCATTTGCTTTCAAGCCTCCCAAATTGCCATGTTAAACCTCTAACCCACCATGTCCTAGCAAACCGTTGATTGGTTATGTTATCGCTTTACTCAGCCCCTCTTATAGTGTTGCTAGTTGCAGGTGAAGATTGGAGGCCGTTCCTTGTTGGAACATTTATTTACTTGTTGGGATATCATTATATTATCTTGTTATCTTAATGCATCTATATCCTTGGTAAAGGGTGGAAGGCTCGGCCTCTCGCCTAGTGTTTTGTTCCACTCTTGCCGCCCTAGTTTCCGTCATATCGGTGTTATGTTCCCGGATTTTGCGTTCCTTACGCGGTTGGGTTATGATGGGAACCCCTTGATAGTTCGCCTTGATTAAAGCTTTTCCAGCAATGCCCAACCTTGGTTTTACCATTCACCACCTAGCCTCTTTTTCCCTTGGGTTTCCGGAGCCCGAGGGTCATCTTATTTAAACCCCCCCGGGCCGGTGCTCCTCTGAGTGTTGGTCCAAACAGAGCCACTTGCAGCGCCACCTCGGGGCAACTCGAGGGTTGGTTTTAGTTGTACGTAGTATTCATCTGAGTGTGCCCTGAGAAAGAGATATGTGCAGCTCCTATCGGGATTTTGTCGGCACATTCGGGCGGTGTTGCTGGTCTTGTTTTAACCTGTCGAAGTGTCTTGAATTACCGAGATACCGAGTCTGATCGGAACGTCTTGGGAGGAGGTCTATTCCTTCATTGACCGTGAGATCTTGTCATGGGCTAAGTTGGGACTCCCCTGCAGGGATTTGAACTTTTGAAAGCCGTGCCCGCGGTTATGGGCAGATGGGAATTTGTTAATGTCCGGTTGTAGATAACTTGAACCTTAACTTAATTAAAATGAATCAACTGAGTGTGTTACCGTGATGGCCTCTTCTCGGCGGAGTCCGGGAAGTGGACACGGTGTTGGAGTAATGTTTGCGCAGGTTGCTCTCTAGTTTCTCGCTCGCGCTTTGCCTACTCTTCTCGCTCTCTTTTGCGAATAAGTTAGCCACCATATTTGCTAGTCGCTTGCTGCAGCTCCACATATTTACCTTGCCATACCTATAAGCTTAAATAGTCTTGATCGCGAGGGTGCGAGATTGCTGAGTCCCTGTGGCTCACAGATTACTATTACACTAGATGCAGGGCCTGATGATTCCGCTCCAGGAGTCGCACTTGAGCTTAAGTGGGAGTTCGACGAGGACTCTCAACGTTACTATGTTTCCTTTCCCGATGATCAGTAGTGGTGCCCAGTTGGGGGTGATTGGGACCGTGTCGCATGTTGGGTTCTCTTTTATTTTGGCGCCGTAGTCGGGCCATGAGTGTTTGGTTGATGTAATGTTATTTATGTACTTTATTGACGTGGCGAGTGTAAGACAACTATGTTATCTCCCCTTTTATTATTATATTACATGGGATGTTTGTGAAGATTGCCTAACTTGCGACATATGCCTTCAATGCGATTATGTCTCTAAGTCGTGCCTCGACACGTGGGAGCTATAGTCGCATCGAGGGTGTTACAAGTTGGTAATCAGAGCCTTCCCCGACCTTAGGAGCCCCACTGCTTGATCGTTTTTAGCAGCCGTTGTTGAGTCTAGAAAAATGTTTTGAGTTATTTAGGAATGATATATTGGAGAGTTTAGGAATTATTTTTACTTCCCAATCCCCTCATCGCTCTAGTAAGGCATCCCGACGTAGAGTTTTGACTCTTCTCTTCTCAAATTTCACTAAATTTTTTTTAGGATCACGCGGGTATCTTAGGATCGTTCCGATGGTTTTATGATGAGAACATTGTCTTGGTCCCTCCTGTCAGGGGTTTAGTGGAAGTGTCCTGGGGAGTTGAGCCTGAGGTGTTGTCATCATAATTTTATCGTTGCAGTTCTGGAATACCTGAGTCTAGTACGCCGACATCGAAAATCTCTTTTATGCAGTTCGTTGGTGAGATAACCTCGACGCCACCCAGTACTGGGGCGGGAGTTCGGGAGTATCACCATAACTTGTATAACGGATGCTTTTCGAAGGTAGAGGTAGATGGTTTCCGAAGTTTTTCTTGGTTATGTGTTGAAGGATGGATACAGCTGGATGTAGGATTTGCTAGATTTCGGTGAGATATTATGCTTCCCCTGTATCCCCAACACCTGATTGCATAACCGGAAAGGTTCGGGAGTTTCATAGGTGGGAATTCTAGTAGCTCTAGTTCTTCTTCCACGGATATTGGTTTGAGATTGGGATTTCTTACCAATTATTCGTTCTTGATCCGTACCTTGTTGATTTATTTCTCTACCTTAATTCTACGTGGCTTCTCAATTTATGGATATGTGACCATTTCAAGAGGAATGCATTCGTTCATTTTGTTCGGATGTGAAGACTATATGTTGCAATTTTCATTCCGTTGGATCCAGCTTCAATATTTGTCTATCAATGTGCTAATGGTGGTCAACCTCTTCAGGATGGCTCCTCCAGCGCGCATGACTCCGAATCTTGATCCGCCACCACCTCCACCTCCTCCAGAGGCATGGCAAGCTGTGATGGCTGCAACCAATGCAAACACACAGTTGATCATGCAAATTCTCCAAGAGCGCAATCAAGGCAACAATCAGAATCACTTTGCTACACTCAACCAGTTCCTTGCTAACGGGACAAAGACTTTCAGCAATTGTGTTGAGGCAACCGATGCTGACGATTGGCTTGTGGATCTGTGCAAGCATTTTGAGTGCAGTAACGTCAGGCCTGAGGACTTTGTCAAGTTCGCTTCCTTCCAACTCAAAGATCAAGCTGCAGAATGGTTCCAGCAGTACAAGGACTCCAGAGGTGGATGTGTTATCACTTGGGATGATTTCCGTCGAGATTTCAGGGCTCATCATATTCCCCAGAGCGTGGTTGAAAGCAAGCGTGAGGAATTCCGCAATCTGAAGCAAGGCTCTTTGTCTGTCTATGACTACAACAAGTTGTTCCAGAAGCTCGCCTGCTTTGCTAAGCAGGACGTCCCTGATGAGAAGAGCATGATACATCAGTTCAGGGGTGGTCTCAGAGAAGAAATTCAGCTAGCTCTTGTTCTCTTTGAGCCCTTGAGATACGATGAGTTCTACAACATGGCACTGAAGCAAGAGGCTGCTCAGTTGAAGTGTGATGCTTCCAAGAAGCGAGTCAGAGATGTCACTCCTTCTTCCTCTACTCAAGTAGCCAAGCAACAGAAGTATTGGCTTCCTCCTCCTCCGTTCCGTCAGCCGTATCAGCAGAAGAGCAAAAGTGGCAGTGGTTCTTTCCACCCACCCAACCCTGGCTTTCAGAACAAGACTTCGTCTCAAGCTCCAAGATCGAGTTCTCCGTATCACCGTCCGCTTTCAGAGGTCACGTGCAACAAGTGCCAACAGAAGGGTCACTATGCCAACAAGTGTTTCAACCAGAGGTGTCTTCCTCCTCCTCCTCCTCCTGTCAGATCGGCAAGTACAGCTGTGGTCAAGCATAACCCCAAGCACACCAAGGTCAATTTGCTGAATGCAGCTCAGGCAGAGGACTCCCCAGATGTGATCATGGGTAACCTTCCTGTTAACGATGTTCCTGCAAAAGTTCTTTTTGACACTAGTGCATCGCTTTCTTTTATTTCAACTCCATTTGTGGCCAAGCATGATTTTGTGACCGAAAGGATTCCTGTTCCATTGAAGATTGTGTCTCCGGGCAAGCAAATGACTTCTAACAATTGTGTCCCGGATGTCTCTATCACATTGGGTGACTACAAGTTTCTATCTTCTCCGGTGGTTCTTGGCAACTCGGATATTGATCTTATTCTCGGAATGGATTGGCTTTCTAAGCACAAGGCACATCTTGATTGTGCAGCCAGGCAGATTCAATTGACTCATTCGTCTGAGGATGTAATTGTCTTTGCCGCTCGTGATAATACAATTCGTCTGTTTTCTCTCAATGAGAAGGGTGAATTGGATGCCATCTCGCAAATTCCAGTCGTTTGCGAATATCAAGACGTCTTTCCAGAAGAGCTCCCAGGAATGCCTCCACACCGGCTAGTTGAATTCGTTATTGTTCTTGAGCCTGGCACGGAACCTGTGTGCAAACGTCCATACAAGCTCGGACCTGAAGAGTTGAAGGAGCTGAAGAAGCAACTCGATATTCAAGAGAAAATGGGTCTCATCCGGCCTAGTTCTTCTCCGTGGGGTTGTGGTGTTCTTTTTGTGAAGAAGAAGGATGGAACGGACCAACTTTGTGTTGATTACCGTCCAGTGAACAAGAAGACCATCAAGAACAAATACCCACTTCCCAACATCAACAAGCTGTTCGAACAACTTAAAGGTGCTCAAGTATTCTCCAAGCTTGATCTCCGTATGGGTTATCATCAGATTCGAATCCGTGAGCAAGATATTCCCAAGACGGCTTTCAGGACAAGCTTTGGTTCTTATGAATACACTGTCATGTCTTTTGGCCTCGTCAACGCTCCTCCGACGTTCTCTCGCATGATGAACTTCATCTTCAACGCCTACACCAATGACTTCGTTTTGGTCTATCTCGACGACATTCTGGTTTTCTCGAAGAACAAGGAAGATCATGCCAAGCACTTGCGTTTGGTTCTCGATAAGCTCAGAGAACATCAGTTCTACGCCAAGTTCTCCAAGTGTGAATTTTGGATCGATGAGGTTCTTTATCTTGGTCATATCATCTCTGCCAAGGGCATTGCCATGAATCCTGAGAAGGTGTCTGCAATTGTGAATTGGGAACCTCCTCAGAACATGAAGCAACTGCGTAGCTTCCTCGGTCTCGCAAGCTATTGCCGAAGATTCGTTGAAAACTTTTCCAAGATCGCGAAGCCTCTCTCTAATCTTCTTCAGAAGCACGTCAAGTACGTTTGGTCTCCAGAGTGTGATATTGCTTTCAACACTTTGAAAGAGAAATTGATCACTCCTCCAGTTCTGACTCCGCCTGATGAATCCAAGCCGTACGAGGTCTTTTGTGATGCCTCTCTCCAAGGTCTTGGCGCAGTATTGATGCAAGAGAAGAAAGTTGTTGCTTATACCTCTCGCCAGTTGAAGCCTAATGAGAAGAACTACCCCACTCATGATCTCGAGTTGGCGACAGTTGTGCATGCTCTTTTGACTTGGAGACATCTTCTATTGGGAAGAAAAGTGGACATTTTCATTGATCAGAAGAGTCTCAAGTACATTTTCACTCAGCCTAATCTCAACCTCAGGCAAACTCGATGGGTCGAAATGATTCAAGAGTATAATCCGAGTATCGAGTATACTCCAGGCAAGGCCAATGTGATTGCTGACGCATTGAGCAGGAAGGCTTACTGCAACAGTCTAATTCTCAAGCCTTATCAACCCGAGCTTTGTGAAGCTTTCCGCAAACTTAATCTGCAAGTTGTTCCTCAAGGTTTCCTCGCCAACCTTCAAGTCTCTCCTACCTTGGAAGACCATATTCGCCAAGCCCAGCTTCTTGATGCTATGGTGAAAAAGGTGAAGATTGGGATTGCCAAGAGTCAACCCAAGTATAAGTGCTACTGCCTTGATGACAAGGACACTCTCTTCTTCGAGGATCGAATTGTTGTACCCAAAGGTGACCTCCGTAAAGTGATCATGAACGAGGCTCACAATTCTCTCCTCTCCATCCACCCTGGGAGGACGAAGATGTATCAGGACCTTAAGCAAGCTTATTGGTGGACTCGAATGAAGCGCGAGGTCGCTCAATTCGTGAATGAATGTGATGTCTGCAGAAGAGTGAAGGCAGAACACCAAAGGCCAGCTGGTCTCCTCCAACCTCTTGCCATTCCAGAATGGAAGTTTGACCACATTGAAATGGACTTCGTGACTGGGTTTCCAAAGTCCAAGCGTGGCAATGATGCTATATTCATTGTCATCGACAAACTCACCAAAGTGGCTCACTTTCTGCCTATCAAAGAGTCGATCACTGCAGCTCAATTGGCGAAACTCTATACCTCTCGTATTGTCTCTCTGCACGGTATTCCTCAAGTGATCTCTTCAGACCGTGGCAGCATCTTTACATCGAAGTTTTGGGATTCTTTTCAGAAGGCTATGGGCACTAACATCCGCTTCAGCACAACTTTCCATCCTCAAACTAGCGGTCAAGTCGAGCGTGTCAACCAGATTCTTGAAGATATGCTCAGGGCTTGTGTGATCTCCTTCAACATGAAATGGGAGGATTGTCTTCCTTATGCTGAATTCTCCTACAACAACAGTTTTCAAGCAAGTTCGGGCAAGGCCCCATTTGAAATTCTGTATGGCAGGAAGTGCCGTACCCCTCTCAAGTGGTCTGAAACCGGTGAACGTCAGCTTTTGGGTAATGACTTAATCATAGAGGCAGAGGAAATGTGCAAAGTCATTCGTGATAACCTCAAAGCAGCCCAATCCCGCCAGAAGAGCTACTATGATAGTAAGCACCGTGATTTGGCTTTCGAGATCGGAGATCATGTTTACCTCCGCGTCTCTCCTATGAAAGGTACTCGTCGCTTCGGTATCAAAGGGAAGCTTGCCCCTAGATACGTGGGACCTTTCAAGATTGTCAGCAAGAGAGGCGACCTCGCCTATCAACTCGAGCTTCCTTCAAACTTTGCAAATGTTCATGACGTGTTCCATGTCTCTCAACTTCGAAAGTGCTTCAAGACTCCTGACCGCACCGTCAACTTCGAGGACATTGAGCTCCAAGAAGATCTCTCCTATCGTGAGCACCCAGTTGCTATTCTTGAAGAGACTGAATGCAAGACTCGCAACAAGTCAATCAAATTTCTCAAAGTCAAGTGATCACACCATTCCGACCGTGAAGCTACCTGGGAACGCGAGGATCACCTCCGTTCCGAGTACCCGAAGTTCTTTCAGTCCTAGATCTCGGGACGAGATCCTTTCATAGTGGTGGAGTGTTGTAACACCCCGGATGTAACTTTCCCAATTTGTATTCCAACTCTTGCCATTTCCGGGGTTAAGTTATTTTATTTTCTCGGGTTCGGGTCTTTGTCTCCATGTGTTGTTGTCGTTGTCATGCATCTCATATCATGTCATCATGTGTATTGCATTTGCATACGTGTTCGTCTCATGCATTCGAGCATTTTCCCCGTTGTCCGTTTTGCATTCCGGCGCTTCGTTCTCCTCTGGTGGTCATTTCTAGCTTTCTTTCGTGTGTGGGGATTAAACATTTCTGGATTGGACCGAGACTTGCCAGGCGGCCTTGGTTTACTACCGGTAGACTGCCTGTCAAGTTTCGTATCATTTGGACTTCGTTTGATACTCCAACGGTTAACCGAGGGACCGAAAAGGCCTCGTGTGTGTTGCAGCCCAACACCCTTCCAATTTGGCCCAAAACCCACCTAACTCTGCTCCATGATCTAGAGCGTTCGATCACGATCGCGTGGCCGAAAACCGCACCTCATTTGGACTCTCCTAGCTCCCTCCATGCCTATATAAAGACCCCCTCCCCCCGAAATTCGGATCTCCGTCTCCCAGTAACCCTAAAAACTGCACCTCCCGCCGACGGACACGTCCGATTCGGGCCGGACGTGTCCGCCACCGCCACGTGTCAGTCGCCGACTTGCCCGCGCCGCCGCCCACCGCTCCGGCCCGGGAGCCCGCAGTCGGCCCCCGAGGGCCCAGTCCGCGCGCCGCCGCCCGCCTTCGTCCCTCCCGTGGCCGAGACGCCACCTCGCCGGCCGGCTCCGCCTCCGCCGCGATCCCGGCGCCGCCCCTGCTGCGCCGACCACCGCGGCTAGCTCCGCGCCGCCGCTTCTTGGAGCCCGCCACCGCCGTCGCCGTCAGGTCCGGCCCGGGGAAGGCCGGCCTCGCCTCCCCTCTTCTCCCCGCCGACGAACCCACCTCGCCGGCGACCTCGACTCCGTCGTGAAGAGTGCCTCACCGACCGCCTCGGATTCCGTGCCTAACCCTAGATCTGAGGAGGTTGTTTTTCTTCTAAGTCCTGAAATTCGCAGATCCAAGTGCCCCTGTTCGTAGCTCCGTAACTTTGCATCCGTACCTTCGATTCATGCATATAGCATATCAAAATGTTCATCTCAGAGAGTACATCATTTCATTCCATCGCATCATTTTCATTTGAGTTCATCTTGATGCCCGAAATGCTATTAGAAGAGGGTTACTTGAGTTAATTGTCAGATCTGCTACTCCATTTTGGTTTGTCATTTTTGCCATGATTAATATGTGCATGATATGCCATGGTGCTCTACATATGTTTTGTTAAGGGTTTTTTCATCTTTCGAGAGGTGCAACCCATGTATTTTTGTGATGTGTGTGGTGACTAGTGCAAGCTTGCAAAGTGGTGCACTTGCTAATTCTGTTTTCAGGGACTTGGTAATTTCACTAAGTCCAGGATCTGTTTATCTCATGATGCCATATGTTCTTGTTGTTTCCTAGTGATCCGTGCCTATTTTGAGGATGATAAGGGAGTTTTATTAATATTGTAGTGCTCTATCCATCCATGTCTTTGTTTGCAATTATGGAGCACCCTAGCTTGAGTCAATCGAGCTCTACTTTTGCTACTTTATGAATCTGGGCAGTTTGTCAACTTGTTTGCAATTTTGCCGATGATGTTGTAGTTGATCCGTGCATGCTATGCTATTATTCTTGCCATGTCTAGCTTTCATTTTGTGCCCTCTTGATGGGTGTATGCTTGTCTTGCCATGACTTGCACTGTAGTGAGTGCATCGAGCTCGTAAACATGCCTACTTGAGTTATGTTTCAGCATGTGTCAGTTTTCACTAAGTCTGAAAACTGATTATGTTTTTGCTATGTTCACATGCTTGCAAATGTATTTTCTGATCCCTTTTGGCTCAAGGTCACTAAGGGACTTTTATTAAGCTCTTTGAGTAGCTCCATGACATGCTTTACTTGGCCATGTTCAGGTCCTGTAGCTTGTAGTTTTGTTGCTCTGAAGAGTGCTATCTGATCTGAAATTCCAGACAAGTGTTGATTTCACTAAGTCTGAAATCTGTTTGTCATATGCATTTTTGCCATGCTTGTTTGAACCTGTTAATGGATGAATTGGCCGTAGCTCAGTGCTAGACTTTTGTTAAGCATCTTGAATGCATCCCTGCCATGTATTTTTTTTGTCATGTTTGGGTGCTGTAGCATGTTCATCTCATTGCATTTAGATGGCTACTTGCTGTAAATCGCAGACCGGTGTCATATTTGAATCGCTTGCCATTTCCAAACCGTAACTCCGATTCCGGCGTTCTTTATATCGTTTTCAAGCGATTTCATCTCATCTTTCCAGCGACATACTTGGAATTCCAAGTTGAGTCCAGGTTCATGCATTTCCTGTCATATCTTGCATTTTGCATCCCGCATCGCATCCCGCATGGCGTATCATCATCGCATCATTTTGTTTGAGTCTTGCACGTGGTTGATTGTGCCCTTGTTGCTTGTTGTCTTGTTTGGGTAGAGCCGGGAGACGAGTTCGCTAACGAGGAGCCCGTTGAGCTTGCTTTCGAGGATCCAGTCAACTCTGACAACTGTGCTGCAGGCAAGATGATCATACCCTCGAAATCACTACTATCTTTGCTATGCTAGTTTGCTCGCTCTTTTGCTATGCCAATGCTACGATGCCTACCATTTGCTTTCAAGCCTCCCAAATTGCCATGTCAAACCTCTAACCCACCATGTCCTAGCAAACCGTTGATTGGCTATGTTACCGCTTTGCTCAGCCCCTCTTATAGCGTTGCTAGTTGCAGGTGAAGATTGGAGGCCGTTCCTTGTTGGAACATTTATTTACTTGTTGGGATATCATTATATTATCTTGTTATCTTAATGCATCTATATACTTGGTAAAGGGTGGAAGGCTCGGCCTCTCGCCTAGTGTTTTGTTCCACTCTTGCCGCCCTAGTTTCCGTCATATCGGTGTTATGTTCCCGGATTTTGCGTTCCTTACGCGGTTGGGTTATAATGGGAACCCCTTGATAGTTCGCCTTGATTAAAGCTTTTCCAGCAATGCCCAACCTTGGTTTTACCATTTGCCACCTAGCCTCTTTTTCCCTTGGGTTTCCGGAGCCCGAGGGTCATCTTATTTAAACCCCCCGGGCCAGTGCTCCTCTGAGTGTTGGTCCAAATAGAGCCACTTGCAGCGCCACCTCGGGGCAACTCGAGGGTTGGTTTTAGTTGTACGTAGTGTTCATCTGAGTGTGCCCTGAGAAAGAGATATGTGCAGCTCCTATCGGGATTTGTCGGCACATTCGGGCGGTGTTGCTGGTCTTGTTTTAACCTGTCGAAGTGTCTTGAATTACCGAGATACCGAGTCTGATCGGAACGTCTTGGGAGGAGGTCTATTCCTTCGTTGACCGTGAGAGCTTGTCATGGGCTAAGTTGGGACTCCCCTGCAGGGATTTGAACTTTCGAAAGCCGTGCCCGCGGTTATGGGCAGATGGGAATTTGTTAATGTCCGGTTGTAGATAACTTGAACCTTAACTTAATTAAAATGAATCAACTGAGTGTGTTACCGTGATGGCCTCTTCTCGGCGGAGTCCGGGAAGTGGACACGGTGTTGGAGTAATGTTTGCGCAGGTTGTCTCTAGTTTCTCGCTCGCGCTTTGCCTCCTCTTCTCGCTCTCTTTTGCGAATAAGTTAGCCACCATATTTGCTAGTCGCTTGCTGCAGCTCCACATATTACCTTGCCATACCTATAAGCTTAAATAGTCTTGATCGCGAGGGTGCGAGATTGCTGAGTCCCTGTGGCTCACAGATTACTATTACACCCACCAGATGCAGGGCCTGATGATTCCACTCCAGGAGACGCACTTGAGCTCAAGTAGGAGTTCGACGAGGACTCTCAACGTTACTATGTTTCCTTTCCCGATGATCAGTAGTGGTGCCCAGTTGGGGGTGATTGGGACCGTGTCGCATGTTGGGTTCTCTTTTATTTTGGCGCCATAGTCGGGCCATGAGTGTTTGGTTGATGTAATGTTATTTATGTACTTGATTGACGTGGCGAGTGTAAGCCAACTATGTTATCTCCCCTTTTATTATTATATTACATGGGATGTTTGTGAAGATTGCCTAACTTGCGACATATGCCTTCAATGCGATTATGTCTCTAAGTCGTGCCTCGACACGTGGGAGCTATAGTCGCATCGAGGGTGTTACAGGGGGCACCGCACACGGCTAGGAGATCCAAGAGATCAATTGTTGTGTCTATGGGGTGCCCCTGGCCACGTATATAAAGGAGGGAGGGAGAGGCCGGCCCTAGAGGGGGCGCGCCAAGTGTGGGGAGTCCTACTAGGACTCCCAAGTCCTAGTAGAATTGCCCTTTCCTTTCCAGAGTAGGAGAGAAGGAAAGAGGGGGAGAGGGAGAAGGCAAAAGGGGCTGCACCCCTTGTCCAGTTCGGACCAGTGGGGGGGCGCGCGCCTCCTTCCTTTTGGCCTTTCTCATCTATTACCGTATGGCCCAATAAGGCCCAATACTTCTCCCGGTGAATTCCCGTAACAGCTCGGTACTCCAAAAATACCCGAATCACTCGGAACCTTTCCGATGTCCGAATATAGTCATCCAATATATCGATCTTTACGTCTCGACCATTTCGAGACTCCTCGTCATGTCCTCGATCTCAACCGGGACACCGAACTACCTTTGGTACATCAAAACACATAAACTCATAATATAACCGTCATCGAACTTTAAGCGTGCGGACCCTACGGGTTCGAGAACAATGTAGACATGACCAAAACATGTTTCCGGTCAATAACCAATAGCAGAACCTGGATGCTCATATTGGCTCCCACATATTCTAGGAAGATCTTTCTCGGTCAAACCGCATAACAACATACGTTGTTCCCTTTGTCATCGGTATGTTACTTGCCCGAGATTCGATCGTCGGTATCTCAATAGCTAGTTCAATCTCGTTACCGGCAAGTCTCTTTACTCGTTCCGTAATACATCATCCCGCAACTAACTCATTAGTTGCAATGCTTGCAAGGCTTATAGTGATGTGCATTACCGAGTGGGCCCAGAGATACCTCTCCGACAATCGGAGTGACAAATCCTAATCTCTAAATACACCAACCCAACAAGTACCTTCGGGGACACCTGTAGAGCACCTTTATAATCACCCAGTTACGTTGTGACGTTTGGTGGCACACAAAGTGTTCCTCCGGTAACGGGAGTTGCATAATCTCATAGTCATAGGAACATGTATAAGTCATGAAGAAAGCAATAGCAACAAACTAAACGATCAAGTGCTAAGCTAACGGAATGGGTCAAGTCAATCAAATCATTCTCCTAATGATGTGATCCCGTTAATCAAATGACAACTCATGTCTATGGTTAGGAAACATAACCATATTTGATCAACGAGCTAGTCAAGTAGAGGCATATTAGTGACACTCTGTTTATCTATGTATTGACACATGTATTATGTTTCTGGATAATACAATTCTAGCATGAATAATAAACATTTATCATGATATAAGGAAATAAATAATAACTTTATTATTGCCTCTAGGGCATATTTCCTTCAGTCTCCCACTTGCACTAGAGTCAATAATCTAGTTCACATCGCCATGTGATTTAATACCAATAGTTCACATCACCATGTGATTAACACGCATAGTTCACGTCGACATGTGACCAACACCCAAAGGGTTTACTAGAGTCAATAATCTAGTTCACATCGCTATGTGATTAACACCCAAAGAGTACTAAGGTGTGATCATGTTTTGCTTGTGAGAGAAGTTTAGTCAACGGGTCTGCCACATTCAGATCCGTAAGTATTTTGTAAATTTCTATGTCAACAATGCTCTGCACGGAGCTACTCTAGCTAATTGCTCCCACTTTCAATATGTATCCAGATTGAGATTTAGAGTCGTCTGGATCAGTGTCAAAATTTGCATCGATGTAACCCTTTACGACGAACCCTTTTTTTTGTCACCTCCATAATCGAGAAACATATCCTTATTCCACTAAGGACCGTTGTACAGTGATCTACTCCTAGATCACTATTGTACTCCCTTGCTAAAATCAGTGTAGGGTATACAGTAGATCTGGTACACAGCATGGCATATTTTATAGAACCTATGGCCAAGGCATAGGGAATGAATTTCATTCTCTTTCTATCTTTTGCCGTGGTCGGGCTTTGAGTCTTACTCAGTTTCACACCTTGTAACACAGGCAAAAACTCTTTCTTTGACTGTTCCATTTTGAACTACTTCAAAATCTTGTCAAGGTATGTACTCATTGAAAAACTTATCAAGCGTCTTGATCTATCTCTATAGATCTTGATGCTCAATATGTAAGCAGCTTCACCGAGGTCTTTCTTTGAAAAACTCCTTTCAAACACTCCTTTATGCTTTGCAGAATAATTCTACATTATCTCCGATCGACAATATGTCATTCACATATACTTATCAGAAATGTTGTAGTGCTCCCACTCACTTTCTTGTAAATACAGGCTTCACCGCAAGTCTGGATAAAACTATATGCTTTGATCAACTTATCAAAGCGTATATTCCAACTCCGAGATGCTTGCACCAGTCCATAGATGGATCGCTGGAGCTTGCATATTTTGTTAGCACCTGTAGGATTGACAAAACTTTCTTGTTGCATCATATACAACTCTTCTTTAATAAATCCATTAAGGAATGTAGTTTTGTTTATCCATTTGCCAGATTTCATAAAATGTGGCAATTGCTAACATGATTCGGACAGACTTAAGCATAGATACGAGTGAGAAACTCTCATCGTAGTCAACACCTTGAACTTGTCGAAAACCTTTTGAGACAATTCTAGCTTTGTAGATAGTAACACTACTATCAGCGTTCGTCTTCCTCTTGAAGATCCATTTAATCTCAATGGCTTGCCGATCTTTGGGCAAGTCAATCAAAGTCCATACTTTGTTCTTATACATGGATCTCATCTCAGATTTCATGGCCTCAAGCCATTTTGCAGAATCTGGGCTCATCATCGCTTCCTCATAGTTCGTAGGTTCATCATGGTCAAGTAACATGACCTCCAGAACAGGATTACCGTACCACTCTGGTGCGGATCTCGCTCTGGTTTACCTACAAGGTTCAGTAGTAACTTGATCTGAAGTGACATGATCATCATCATTAGCTTCCTCACTAATTGGTGTAGTAGTCACAGGAACAGATTTCTATAATGAACTACTTTCCAATAAGGGAGCAGGTACAGTTACCTCATCAAGTTCTACTTTCCTCCCACTCACTTCTTTCGAGAGAAACTCCTTCTCTAGAAAGGATCCATTCTCAGCAATGAATATCTTGCATTCGGATCTGTGATAGAAGGTGTACCCAACATTTTCTTTTTGGGTATCCTATGAAGATGTACTTCTCCGATTTGGTTTTGAGCTTATCAGGTTGAAACTTTTTCACATAAGCATTGCAACCTCAAACTTTACGAAACGACAGCTTAGGTTTCTTGCCAAACCATAGTTCATACGGTGTCGTCTCAACGGATTTAGATGGTGCCCTATTTAACGTGAATGTAGCTGTCTCTAATGCATAACCCCAAAACGATAGCGGTAAATCGGTAAGAGACATCATAGATCGCACCATATCTAATATTGTACGGTTATGACATTCGGACACACCATTACACTGTGGTGTTCGAGGTGGCGTGAGTAGTGAAACTATTTCACATTGTTTTAACTAAAGGCCAAACTCGTAACTCAAATATTTTACTTCTGCGATCATATCATAGAAACTTTTATTTTTGTTACGATAATTCTCCACTTCACTCTGAAATTCTTTGAACTTTTCAAATGTTTCAGACTTGTGTTTCATCAAGTAGATATACTCATATCTGCTCAAATCATCTGTGAAGATCAGAAAATAATGATACCTGCCGCGAGCCTCAATATTCATCGGACCACATACATCAGTATGTATGATTTCCAACAAATCTGTTGCTCGCTCCACTGTTCCAGAGAACGGAGTCTTAGTCATATTGCCCATGAGGCATGGTTCGCAAGCATCAACTGATTCATAATCAAGTGATTCCAAAATCCCATCAGCATGGATTTTCTTCATGCGCTTTACACCAATATGACCTAAACGGTAGTGCCACAAATAAGTTGCAGTATCATTATTAACTTTGCATCTTTTGGCTCAATATTATGAATATGTGTATCACTACGATCGAGATCCAACGAACCATTTTCATTGGTTGTATGACCATAGAAGGTTTTATTCATGTAAATAGAACAACAATTATTCTTTAACTTAAATGAATAACCGTTTTTCAATAAACATGATCAAATTGTATTCATGCTCAATGCAAACACCAAATAACATTTATTTAGGTTTAACACTAATCCCGAAAGTATAGGGAGTTTGCGATGATGATCATATCAATCTTGGAACCACTTCCAACACACATCATCACTTCACCCTTAACTAGTCTCTGTTCATTCCGCAACTTCTGTTTCGAGTTACTACTCTTAGCAAGTGAACCAGTATTAAATACCGAGGGGCTGCTATAAACACTAGTAAAGTACACATCAATAACATGTATATCAAATATAGCATTGTTCACTTTGCCATCCTTCTTATCCGCCAAATACTTGGGATAGTTCCGCTTCTAGTGACCAGTCCCTTTGCAGTAGAAGCACTTAGTCTCATGCTTAGGTCCAGACTTGGGCTTCTTCACTTGAGCAGCAATTTGCTTGCTGTTCTTCTTAAAGTTCCCTTTCTTTCCCTTTGCCCTTTTCTTGAAACTAGTGGTCTTGTTAATCATCAACACTTGATGATCTTTCTTGATTTCTACCTTCATCGATTTCATCATCATGAAAAACTCAGGAAACGTTTTCGTCATCCCTTGCATACTATAGTTCATCACGAAGTTCTACTAACTTGGTGATGGTGACTAGAGAATTCTTTCAATCACTATTTTATCTGGAAGATTAACTCCCACTTGATTCAAGCGATTGTAGTACCCCAGACAATCTTAACACATGCTCACTGCTTGAGCTATTCTCCTCCATCTTTTAGCTATAGAACTTGTTGGAGACTTCATATCTATCAACTCAGGTATTTGCTTGAAATATTAACTTCAACTCCTGGAACATTTCATATGATCCATGACGTTCAAAACGTCTGTGAAGTCCCGATTCTAAGCTGTTAAGCATGGTGCACTAAACTATCAAGTAGTCATCATATTGATCTAGCCAAACGTTCATGATGTCTGCATCTGCTCCTACAATAGGTCTGTCACCTAGCAGTGCATCAATGACATAATTCTTCTGTGCAGCAATGAGGATAATCCTTAGATCACGGATCCAATCCACATCATTGCTACTAACATTTTTCAACTTAGTTTTCTCTAGGAACATATCAAAAATAAAACAAAGGAGCTAAACGTGAGCTATTGATCTACAACATAGATATGCTAATACTACCAGGACTAAGTTCATGATAAATTAAAGTTCAATTAATCATATTACTTAAGAACTCCCACTTAGATAGACATCCCTCTAATCATCTAAGTGATCACGTGATCCAAATCAACTAAACCATGTCCGATCATCACGTGAGATGGAGTAGTTTTCAATGGTGAACATCACTATGTTGATCATATCTACTATATGATTCACGCTCGACCTTTCGGTCTCAGTGTTCCGAGGCCATATCTGTTATATGCTAGGCTCGTCAAGTTTAACCTGAGTATTCCGCGTGTGCAACTGTTTTGAACCCGTTGTATTTGAACGTAGAGCCTATCACACCCGATTATCATGTGGTGTCTCAGCATGAAGAACTTTCGCAATGGTGCATACTCAGGGAGAACACTTGTACCTTGATAATTAGTGAGAGATCATCTTATAAAGCTACCATCGAACTAAGCAAAATAAGATGTATAAAAGAGAAACATCACATGCAATCAAAATATGTGACATGATATGGCCATCATCATCTTGTGCCTTTGATCTCCATCTCCAAAGCATCGTCATGATTTCCATCGTCACCGGCATGACACCATGATCTCCATCATCTTGATCTATATCAATGTGTCGTCACATGGTTGTCTAGCCAACTATTGCTCTTGCAACTATTGCTATCGCATAGCGATAGAGTAAAGCAATTATTTGGCGCTTGCATCTTATGCAATAAAGAGACAACCATAAGGCTTCTACCAGTTGCCGATAACTTCAACAAAACATGATCATCTTATACAACAACTTATATCTCATCACGTCTTGACCATATCACATCACAACATGCCCTGCAAAAACAAGTTAGATGTCCTCTACTTTGTTGTTGCAAATTTTACGTGGCTGCTACGGGCTGAGCAAGAACCGTTCTTACCTACGCATCAAAACCACAACAATAGTTTGTCAAGTTAGTGCTGTTTTAACCTTCTCAAGGACCGGACGTAGCCACACTCGGTTCAACTAAAGTTGGAGAAACTGACACCCGCTAGTCACCTGTGTGCATAGCACGGCGGTAAAACCAGTCTCGCGTAAGCGTATGCGTAATGTCGGTCCGAGCCGCTTCATCGAACAATACCGCCGAACCAAAGTGTGACATGCTGGTAAGCAGTATGACTTATATCGCCCACAACTCACTTGTGTTCTACTCTTGCAAATTACATCAATGCATAAAACCTGGCTCGGATGCCACTATTGGGGAACGTAGTAATTTCAAAAAAATTCCTACGCACACGCAAGATCATGGTGATGCATAGCAACAAGAGGGGAGAGTGTGTCCACGTACCCTCGTAGACCGAAAGCGGAAGCGTTTGCACAACGCGGTTGATGTAGTCGTACGTCTTCACGATCCGACCGATCAAGTACCGAACGTACGACACGTCCGAGTTCAGCACACGTTCAGCTCGATGACATCCCTCGAACTCCGATCCAGCCGAGCTTTGAGGGAGAGTTCCGTCAGCACGACGGCGTGGTGACGATGATGATGTTCTACCGACGCAGGGCTTCGCCTAAGCACCGCTACGATATTATCGAGGTGGACTATGGTGGAGGGGGGCACCGCACACAGCTAAGAGATCCAAGAGATCAATTGTTGTGTCTATGGGGTGCCCCTGGCCACGTATATAAAGGAGGGAGGGAGAGGCCGGCCCTAGTAGGATTGCCCTTTCCTTTCCAGAGTAGGAGAGAAGGAAAGAGGGGGGAGGGAGAAGGAAAAAGGGGCTGCACCCCTTGTCCAATTCGGACCAGTGGGGGGGGCGCCTCCTTCCTTTTGGCCTCTCTCCTCTATTCCCGTATGGCCCAATAAGGCCCAATAGTTCTCCCGGTGAATTCCCGTAACTCCCCGGTACTCTGAAAATACCCAAATCACTCGGAAGCTTTCCGATGTCCGAATATAGTCGTCCAATATATCGATCTTTACTTCTCGACCATTTTGAGACTCCTCGTCATGTCCTCGATCTCATCCGGGACTCCGAACTACATTCGGTACATCAAAACACATAAACTCATAATATAACCGTCATCGAACTTTAAGCGTGCGGACCCTACGGGTTTGAGAACAATGTAGACATGACCAAAACATGTTTCCGGTTAATAACCAATAGCGGAACCTGGATGCTCATATTGGCTTCCACATATTCTATGGAGATCTTTATCGGTCAAACCGTATAACAACATATGCTGTTCCGTTTGTCATCGGTATGTTACTTGCCCGAGATTCGATCGTCGGTATCTCAATACCTAGTTCAATCTCGTTACCGACAAGTCTCTTTACTCCTTTCGTAATACATCATCCTGCAACTAACTCATTAGTTGCAATGCTTGCAAGGCTTATAGTGATGTGCATTACCGAGTGGGCCCAGAGATACCTCTCTGACAATCGGAGTGACAAATCCTAATCTTGAAATACACCAACCCAACAAGTACCTTCGGAGACACCTGTAGAGCACCTTTATAATCAACCAGTTACGTTGTGATGTTTGGTGGCACACAAAGTGTTCCTCCGGTAAACGGGAGTTGCATAATCTCATAGTCATAGGAAAACGTATAAGTCATGAAGAAAGCAATAGCAACAAACTAAACGATCAAGTGCTAAACTAACGGAATGGGTCAAGTCAATCACATCATTCTCCTAATGATGTGATCCCGTTAATCAAATGACAACTCATATCTATGGTTAGGAAACATAACCATCTTTGATCAACGAGCTAGTCAAGTAGAGGCATACTAGTGACACTCTGTTTGTCTATGTATTCACACATGTATTATGTTTCCGGTTAATACAATTCTAGCATGAATAATAAACATTTATCATGATATAAGGAAATAAATAACAACTTTATTATTGCCTCTAGGGCATAATTCCTTCATGAGTTCCCAACCGCTCTTGGGATTACAAGAACTATGAAGTTGTTGCTATCTTCGATAAGCTTGTTGTCGTCCTTACTTCCACGCCTCGATGGATATTGATCGAACAATCAATTTTTGTACACGGATGAGTATTGTGATGCAATTCAATACGAGGATCTTATGTTTGTTGCCACCACCCGTGGCACTGTTTTGCATGGAATCCTTATGGTTTCAGTACGTTTGTCTTCCACCGTAATTATAATTGTTTCATCCACATGCATGCGGGTTAGCTAGTTTCCCTTTACTAATTAACCTTCTTGTGTTTCCAAGGTCCTGTGAACATTCCACCACCTATACTTGAAAAATTTTATAACCAAGGGGGAGATGACGATGGTGATGATCACGAGCATGTGGACGAGCAGGACCTATATACTCAGTGGTGCCTGACAACATATTCTGAAGGATCACCTCTTCTTGTGTGTATATAGGGCACTGCTGATGTTACTAACGAAGCAGGTGTTGTTTCCCATGGTCGCACTTTCTGGACCTATTCCAACATCCGTTGCAGGGTATTCAGGATGGATACTAGTGTGCTAGCGCGAACACCTTCTCCCTAGTTCAGTATTGATAGTCTTGGAGAAAACTCGCTCTTCCTTGGACAAAACTATCCAATGATGGTGAAAGGCGATCCAGCTACTGTTGACACAACATTACTACCATTTATGAGAAGCAATTGTATCTATACCCTCGGAGATTGCTATGGTTCCCTACCCTGGCTATCACAATATGTTTCCAACACCAAGCATTGGTTGAGCTAAAGTTCATTTCGTCCTTTGTTATTTATTGTGTGAGAAAAACTTTAGTATTTACTAGAATGTTTTGTTGGAAATAATCTATAATCCAACATGTATCCTCGTTGTCATTGTGTGTTGATGACTTGTTGTCTGTAATGAATGGTACATTTTGTAGTGATCTGACCTTAGATGGTAAAATCTCTGTGTATAAGTGTCATCCCTGTATCGGTAATGCTGAGACACACGGTACTCGAGGATTTATAACAGAGTGCAATCACACACTTATTACATCGAATGTCTCAAAAGAGAACTTATTACAATAATATGGCTGAAGGCCGTCTAAATAAGATAATTACGGAAGCTTCGAAGGTAAATGAGTCCATCAACTCCAATGGCATAGCTGAGTGCACGACAGCGACCTAGCGCACCTTACTCTTCGTCTGAAAACTCTGCAACATAATACATTGCAGCCTGTGTAGGTCGGCACATGGAATATGTTGGCGAAATGACACTATAGAGCAATGAACATCTAACAACCATAACTATATGCATATTTGGCCGGTGGAGGCTCTATGTTTATTTTTGCAGAGAGCTAATTTTTCCCTACAACAGAGGAATATATTTTATTTAACTACAAAGTTTGTTGAAAACATTGAGAAGGTTCGTCCAACTCAATCCCAAATTAATAATCATCAACCCAAAAAATTAAGTAGAGTGATGAGATCAAATCAATAATTCAAGTACCAGATACTCAAGATGTCCATAACCGGGGACACGGCTAACCATGATTACTTTATACACTCTGCAGAGGTTTGCGCACTTTTCCCCACAAGACTCAATCTCCTTCGTTTGATTTCTCGCACTACATGGTGTTTGAGAAACAGATGACTGAGACACAGTCTTTCAGAAGCATTAACTCTTTACTCTGGGTAGACAGTACCACCTACATCCCCTACATCTGCTAGCCTACCACTGAAAGAGGTCACACAACATACTCAACTATGTCAGAGCCCATAATGGCTTGTGGCTGCACACAGAAGTTTCTAGCATGAATAGTCTTATGATCCCTTTGAGCCTGGGTGGCAAACCGTAGGATGATCACACGGGTACTCCGGGATATCCCAGGACAACACTGGATTGCTCCAGGTGCCCAGACAACCACTTGGTGCTCCAGGGTTCCTCAACCAATCCACCCAGATGTGTACTAAAGTATCCACCTTAAGTTTAACCATTAATAATACTCTCACATCTGTCATGGATCACTCAAACCAACCACGTCTACAAGCATAGCATAAGTATAAGCATAACGTAGAAGTAAGTCCCAGGGGTTGAAATAAAGACACTAGGTTCTACCTCATCAACTACTTCCCAATACCCACATGTTATCAAGTCCTAACCATGCAGTATTTGAGGATTGAAAACTAATGCATAAAAACTAGGTAATAACCGGGTATGATCAAAGTGTTACTTGCCGTGCTGACGATCTGAAAACCCTAGTGACTCGTAGTAGCACGCTTCACACTCTGGAAATTCTATCATGAACAAATAATAGCATGCATAACAACTCAAGCATAGGATGCAAGGGTAAAACTCAAATGAAAAGATCCAAATTGAAATTTGAACTAAAGAGCTTCGATTTGCAAAAATAATCCATCGAATCGGAGCTACGAATCTCAAACTACGATCAAAAGAAGTTCGAATTCAAATCTGCTTGAAACCAAATTTTAAATTATCAAAACCATGTTCAAGTTGATTATCTGGAAAGAGGAGAACAAGACGAAGATTTTGGCGTTGGTTTCACTGGATTTGGATGAATGAGCAAAATGTCGCGAGGGTTTGAAGATCAGGGACTAATCTGTGATAAAAGAAATCACGGATAGGTCCCTAGACGAAAATAAAAATAAAAAGAAAAAACCTATTGAATGAATGTTCGCTAACAGAACCAAACGAACGAATGTGTTCGTTAAAACGAACTAAACAGAGAACGTTCACTACTTAGAACCGATCGGAAATAACCAAGAAAACCGAAATAAACCGACGAAACCCTAAAAAAACCGATCTACATTTTTACCTAAAAACTGGCAGGTCGTCGGTGGGTTTTCCAACGAGACGGCGGCTCCGGTGGACGGCGGCGCGGGGCTGCGGTGCGGCAGCGCGGCGTTGGGCGGTGGCAGCGGCGGAGTGCGGCGGCATGGCGGTGCGGCAGCAGTGAGGAGGTGGCGGCTGCGGCGGCAGGGAGAGGTGAGGAGGAGGGGCGGCGGCGGCGGCTCCATCATATAAAGGCCAAGGAGGGGTGTGGCTTGTGGGAGGGGGCGCCGGGGCGGCTCGGGAATCGTGCCCCGGCCGGACTAGGACGGCGGCAGCGACGGGGTCTCTCCGGCGCGGGAGGAAGGCGGCGGCGCTGCGGGCCGGCCTGTTCCGCTGGGCCTTCGGCCCAGTCGGGCGGGAAGTTTTTTGAATAAAATTTCACGTGAAGAAAATCCTAATAAAATATGAAAAATTTCTAAAAATATCAGAAACAATTTTCACCGTCTAAACCTAATATTAGAACAAAGTGAACATTTTTCTGGCCTAAAATGCAATTTTAAAAAATGCATATTTTTCTAATTCAAATAAAATGCAAATAAAATGTAAATTTTATTTTAAAATTTCTTCTCCAAAATATCTCTCTTTTGAAGAAGTCATTTTATCCTCTCTCTTTTATTTTGATTATTGGAAATAATTGGAGAGAAACATATTAAAACCAAATTGATCCTCTTTTCAAATTTGAGAAAATTCAAATATGAAAATATGTGAAACCTCCAACTCTCTCTTTGGGTCCTTAAGTTGCTTAAGATTTCTAGGATCACTACCGAAATACAAATAAAACATGGTATGCATATGATGACCTATGTATAACATCCAGATTGAAAATTGGGATGATACAAACCTGCCCCCCTTAAGATGAATCTCGCCCTCGAGATTCGGGTTGGCTAGATAATAGGTGTGGGTGGTCTTTCCATAGGTCTTCTTCTCGCTCCCAGGTGGCTTCATCCTCGGTATGGTGGCTCCACTAAACTTTGCAAAACTTGATAACCCTGCTGCGTGTAACTCGGCTGGCAAACTCAAGAATCTTGATAGGTTCCTCCTCGTAGGTTAGGTCATTATCCAACTGAATTGCTTCCAGGGGCATTGTATCTCTTAGAGGAATATCGGCCATCTCTGCATGGCACTTCTTCAACTGGGAAACGTGAAACACATCATGAACTCCTGACAATCGTTCGGGTAACTCCAACTTTTAGGCGACCTCTCCCATACGTTCCAGAACTCGGTATGGTCCTACAAATCTCGGGGCTAACTTTCCCTTAACTCCAAATCGTTTAACTCCTCGGAGTGGTGACACATGAAGATATGCTCGGTCTCCAATTTCAAAGACTACCTCCTTGCGTTTTGTATCGGCATAACTCTTCTTCCTGGACTGAGCTACCTTCAGTCTATCTCGAATCAACTTAACCTTCTCTTCGGATTCCTTGATCAAATCTGGTCCAAATAACTGGCGGTCTCCAACTTCATCCCACATTAATGGTCTCCAACTGAAAGGTGCCATCTTCAATCTAGCCTGATAACTGTTGTTGTAGGAGAACTCTGTGTAAGGCAAATTGTCATCCCAACTAGATCCATAATCTAGCGCACAATCTCTCAACATGTCCTCCAAAATCTGCTTGACTCTCTCGGTCTGTCCATCTGTCCGCGGATGAAAGGTTGTACTAAACTTTAGCCTAGTACCCAAGGTCTGGTGCAACTGATTCCAAAACTTCGAGGTAAACTAGGTCCCTTTATCTGATATGATGGTCCTCAGAACTCCATGCAGACATACGATCCTGGTCATATATATCTTGGCCAACTTCGCGCTCGTATAGGTGGTTTTCATTGGGATAAAGTGAGCTACCTTGGTCAAGCGATCAACTACTACCAAGATTGAATCATATCCCGATCGTGTCCTGGGTAATCTGTGAAGGAAATATGCCCTAGTGGCAATAAAAAAGTTGTTATTTATATTTCCTTATATCATGATAAATGGTTATTATTCATGCTATAATTGTATTAACCGGAAACTTAGTACATGTGTGAATACATAGACAAAGAGAGTGTCCCTAGTATGCCGCTACTTGACTAGATCGTTAATCAAAGATGGTTAAGTTTCCTAGCCATGGACATGTGTTATCATTTGATGAACGGGATCACATCATTAGAGAATGATGTGATGGACAAGATCCATCCGTTAGCTTAGCATAATGATCGTTCAGTTTTATTGCAACTGCTTTCTTCATAATTTATACATGTTCCTCTGACTATGAGATTATGCAACTCCCGAATACCGGAGGAACACCTTGTGTGCTATCAAACATCACAATGTAACTGGGTGATTATAAAGATGCTCTACAGGTGTCTCCGATGGTGTTTGTTGAGTTGGCATGATTTGTCACTCCGTGTATCGGAGAGGTATCTCTGGGCCCTCTCGGTAATGCACATCACTCTAAGCCTTGCAAGCATTGTGACTAATGAGTTAGTTGCGGGATGATGCATTACAGAACGAGTAAAGAAACTTGCCGGTAACTAGATTGAACTAGGTATTGAGATATCGACGATCGAATCTCGGGCAAGTAACATACCGATGACAAAGGGAATAATGTATATCGTTATGCGGTTTGGCCGATAAAGATCTTCTTACAATATGTAGGAGCCAATATGAACATCTAGGTTCCGCTATTGGTTATTGATCGGAGAAGTGTCTCGGTCATATCTACATAGTTAACGAACCAATAGGGTCCGCACGCTTAACGTTCGGTGACGATCGGTATTATGAGTTTATGTTTTTGATGTATCGAAGGTAGTTCGGTGTCCCGGATTTGACCACGGAAATGATGAGGAGTCTCCAAATGGTCGAGACATAAAGATCGATATATTGGAAGCCTACGTTTGTACATCAGAAAGGTTCCGAGTGAGTTCAGGCATATACCGGAGTACCAGAGGGTTACCGGGACCCCCCGGGGAGTATATGGGCCCTAATGGGCTTTAGTGGAGAGAGAGAGGCAACCAGGGCAGGCCGCGTGCCCCTCCCCCTCTTGTCCGAATTGGACTAGGAAGGGGGGCGGCGCCCCCTTTTCTTACTCCCCCTCTCCCCCTCCTAGTCCAACTAGGGAAGGGGGGATCCTACTCCCGGAGGGAGCAGGACTCCTCGAGGGCGCGCCATAGAGGGCCGGCCCTCCCCCTCTTCCACTCCTTTATATACGGGAGAGGGGGCACCCCATAGACACACAAGTTGATCATTGATCTCTTAGCCGTGTGCGGTGCCCCCCTCCACCATAATCCACCTTGGTCATATCATAGCGGTGCTTAGGCGACGCCCTGTTCCGGTAGCATCATCATCACCGTTATCACACCTTCGTGCTGACGAAGCTCTCCCTCGACACTCTGCTGGATCATGAGTTCATGGGACGTCACCGAGCTGAACATGTGCAGATTGCGGAGGTGCCGTACTTTCGGTACTAGGATCGGTCGACCGTGAAGACATATGACTACATCAACCGTGTTGTCATAACGCTTCCGCTTACGGTCTACGAGGGTACGTGAACAACTGTGACGCCCGGATAATTAAGCTGCAGTGGTCCCCCGCTAATGATACCACGTCACCTCGGTTACTGATGATAATACTCTCGATAGTTCAAAACCGAAATGAATTCAAAATTTAATTAAAGGCAAACAATAAAAGTTTTCAAATATTAAAACCAAATTGTTCGGGTTGTGCAAAATAATGCATAAGTAATTATGGTGGAGAAACCAAACTTTTATAAAGTGTTTAACTACTCTAAAATGAATAAGACAGTAGCAAAAACCAGTACTTAAATGCTTTTATAATTAACAAAATACTAAACTAAATTGTTTTGGGGTAAAACCTTTTGGTTGCACTGGGTTTTGTGTTATTAATAATTTAGGGATCATTTTAAATATTAAGTAAAAACTAAACAGAAAAGAAACTACAATAAAAACAAACAAATAATAAATAAAAATAGAAAACAAAACAAATACAAAAAAAAGGAAAAAGGACAACCCCTGCCCCCTGGGCTTCGTCCCACCCGAGCTAGCAAAACAGCCCACCTGCCCGGTCGCCCATCCTGTTCCCCAGGTGCGTCGCTACAGGGGCGGGGCTCCCATCGAACCACCTCGCCGGCGATGCCCCGGCAAGGGGATAAGGGCGCCCCCTCGCCTCCTCGGCCTCCTCACTCTCACCCACTCGTGGCCCCCTCATCCTCTCGTTCCTCCTCTCCACCTCCCCCTCTAGGCTCGCTTGGCCGAATGCGGCCGCCGCTGCCGCCTCGCCGTGGCCGAGGCCAGCGGCCGCCTCGAGCTACCCGACGGCTTTCCCAAGTCATCCACGTCCTCTGCACAACCGCGGCCGACCGGTGGAGCTGCTCTGCGTCGCCTACGTCGCCATGTTCTTCCCCGGCGCCGTCGACCTCCATCGCCGGCCCTCTTCGTCACCCCGCTTCGCCGTGTCTGCAGCTACTAAGCCATCCGATGAGTCTACATGTGCTCCTCCGGTGAGCTTCTGCATGAAATCCCTCCCCTTACGCATCGATTCGCTACCTCTAGCTCGCCTCGCCATTGATGCCGAAGTGTAGCTCCGCCGCCGTGCTTGCTGCGCCTGTTTCCGTCTCTGCCTTGGCCAACCGAGCACATCAACGCCCTCAGGGAAAACCCCTGGAGCTGCCAGTGGCCTTAGATTAATCGTGCTCGCGCTGCATCACCGAATTCACCCAAACCCGAGCTCCGGTCACCGCTGGCCACAGCCACCGTGCCCCTGCCGCGTTTTCCCTCCCCCCGTGCTTTGGGTGCCCGTCAGAGTCCCAGCCTCCACCCGGCCCGGCCACCGCTACCGGCCTCCGTCCCGCGGCCATGCCCACTCTGCCTGGTCGTGCCCGCCCCCACCGCCTTGGCTGCGGCCCCCTCGAGCACCCACGCCCGCCGCTGCGCGAGTCGAGCTTCCCCATTGTGCGCCGTCCTGTACCCCGCCTGCGCCTAGCTGCGCCCCGTGGCCTCCCTCTTGCCGCTTTGCTGCTGCTCCGGCTGAGCTATTGCACCTATCGCCGCCGACGGCTTCTGCCGCCCCGGCCGTGCTCCGCCCTGGCCGCCGACTACCTGTTGCTGCGCCGCTGCCGCCAAGCCCCCCTGCAACCACCGCCGCTGCTGCTCTGCCTGGCTACCGCTGCCTACCGCCTCCGGCCGCCCCTGCCGTGCCCCGCCAGCGCCGGCACCGCCCGCTCCTTGCCGGCTCCCACCTCCGGCGCTCCGTCGCCCCGCTTGTGTCGCCCCACAACCGGGCGGGCTCGACCTCCGCTCGGGCAGCGCCCGTTCGCACGGCCCCGCCCCGCGCCCGTTAGCCCGCGCCCGATAGGCCCATGTGCCTATGGCACGTGGGGCCCGACCGGGAACATTCTTATGAAAAAGAAAAAGGATATAAATCAATAAATAAAAGTAATTAATCAATTAATAAATAAAATAATTAACTTAATTAATGTAGTTAGTTAAACTTAATTAATCATGCTTATTTAAACACTAATTAACATGTTTAGTCTATGACAGGTGGGTCCCATTGGACCCACATGCCATGTTTGACTTCAGTCAACCACATTGTTGACTGCCGACGTCACACCTACGTCATGCTGACGTCATCACATACTATTCTGGATAATGTTGATTTAAATTAATAAAATTAATTTCAGAAAATGTTTAAAACTTTAAAAATTAATAGAAAGTAAACCATAGCTTGGATGAAAGAACTTTGTACATGAAAGTTGCTCAGAACGACGAGACGAATCTGAATACGCAGCCCGTTCGTCCGTTACACATCCATAGCATAGAAAACACGCAATTTTCCCCCTCCGGTTCATTTGTCCAAAAACGCGAAACACCAGGGATACTTTCCCGGATGTTTCCCCCCTTTGCCGGTGTCACCTAGTGCATCGTTAGGTCACCTTAGCACCGCGTATTGCCATGTTATTCTTTTTGATGCTTTGATTGCTCTGTTATTTATTGTGTTCCCCCTCCGTTACTTCTTTTCAGTAGACCTCGAGACCGCTACCGATGCCCCCCGTGATCGACTACATCGACGTCTCCTTGCCAGAGCAACCAGGCAAGCCCCCCTGATCACCAGATATCGCCTATTCTTCTCTCTACTGCTTGTATTAGAGTAGTGTAGCATGTTACTGCTTTCCAATAATCCTATTCTGATGCATAGCCTGTCTTTGATACTACTGTTGTTACCTTTATCTACAATCCTAAGTGCTTAGTATAGGATGCTAGTATTCCATCAGTGGCCCTACATTCTTGTCCACCTACCATGCTATACTATCGGGTCGTGATCACTTGGGAGGTGATCACGGGTATATACTTACTGCACTATTATACATGATACATGGTGGTGACTAAAGTCGGGTCGGCTCGTAGAGTACCCGCAAGTGATTCCGATGTTGGGGGCTGAAGGGGCAGGTGGTTCCATCCAGGTAGTGGTGAGCCTGGGTTCCCGACGGCCCCTGACTATTACTTTCTAGCGGAGCGACAGGGCAGGTGGAGTCCACCTAGGTGAGAGGTGAGCCTGGCCCTAGTCGGTGTTCGCAGATACTTCAATTAAAATGCTTAACGAGATCTTGGTATTTGATCTGAGTCTGGCCACTGGCCTATACGCACTAACAAACTACGCGGGAACAGTTATGGGCACTCGACGTCGTGGTATCAGCCGAAGCCTTCGTGACGTCAGCGACTGAGCGGCGTGCGCCAGATTGGACTGGAACGCCTGCTCTTGTATTAGGGAGGCTAGGTCTGTTTCTGGCCGCCCTCGCAACGTGCATGTGCGCAATGGGCGATGGGCCCAGACCCCTGCACCACAGGATTTAGATCGGCATGCTGACCTCTCTGTTGTGCGTAGGTAGGGCTGCGACGTGTTGATCTTCCGAGGCCGGGTATGACCTAGGAAAGTGTGTCCGGCCAAAGGGGATCGAGCGTGTTGGGAAATGTGGTGCACCCCTGCAGGGAAGTTTATCTATTCGAATAGCCGTGTCCCTTGGTAAAAGGACAACCCGGAGTTGTACCTTGACCTTATGACAACTAGAACCGGATACTTAATAAACTACACCCTTCCAAGTGCCAGATACAACCCGGTGATCGCTCTCTCACAGGGCAACGAGGGGTGGATCGCCGGGTAGGATTATGTTATGCGGTGATACTTGGTTAACTTATCATCTACTCTCTTCTTTTGCTTCAAGATGGAGGCTGCCAGAAGCGTAGTCTTCGATAGAACTAGCTATCCCCCTCTTATTCTGGCATTCTGCAGTTCAGTCCACAGATACTACCCATTTCATTGATACCAATGCATATGTAGTGTAGATCCTTGCTTGCGAGTACTTTGGATGAGTACTCACGGTTGCTTTGCTATTTGTTTCCCCCCTTTCCCGGTTATTGCGATCATATGATGGAGTCCAGGAGCCAGAGGATCCCGCAGATGATTCTACGTGGAGTTTGACTTCGAGGAGTAGTTATGAGGTCCCAGGCAGGAGGCCTTGCCTTTTCGTTCATTGCTACTTTTGTGCTAGCCTTCTTAAGGCAAACTTGTTTAATTTATGTCTGTACTCAAATATTATTGCTTCCGCTGACTTTTGTGTATTCGAGCCCTCGAGGCCCCTGGCTTGTAATATAAAGCTCACATTATTTTAATTTGTGTCTAGAGTTGTGTTGTGATGCCTTCCCGTGATTCGTTGATCTTGATCGTACAGATTTGCGTGTATGATTAGTGTACGGTCAAATCAGGGGCGTCAGAACAACACTCTTCCCCTCTCGTTGCAATGCATCAGCATGATCTTGCATGTGCGTAGGATTTTTTTTTAAATTACTGCGTTCCCCAACAGTGGCATCCGAGCCAGGTTTATGCGTAGATGTTATATGCACGAGTCGAACACAGAGGAGTTGTGGGTGTGGGTATATACATATTGCTTGCCATCACTAGTTGATTCTTGATTCGGCGGTATTGTTGGATGAAGCGGCCAAGAGCGACATTACACGTACGCTTACACGAGACTGATTCTACCGACGTGCTTCGCACACAAGTGGCTGGTGGGTGTCAGTTTCTCCAACTTTAGTTGAATCGGATTCAATGAACAGGGTTCTTTCTAAAGATCAAAAAGAAATCACTAATACCGCATTGTGGTTTTTGATGCGTAGGTAAGAACGGTTCTTGCTCGGCCCGTAGCAGCCACGTAAAACTTGCAACAACAAAGTAGAGGATGTCTAACTTGTTTTTGCAGGGCATATTGTGATGTGATATGGTCAAGACATGATGCTAAATTTTATTGTATGAGATGATCATATTTTGTAATAAAGTTATCGGCAACTGGTAGGAGCCTTATGATTGTCTCTTTATTGCATAAGATGAAAAGCCATATAATTAATTTACTTTATCGCTATGCGATAGCAATAGTTGCAAAAGCAATAGTTTGTGAGACGACCATGTGACGACACGTTGATAGAGATCAAGATGATGGATATCATGGTGTCATGCCGATGATGATAGAGATCATGATGGTGTTTTGGATATGGAGATCAAAGGCACAAGATGATGATGACCATATCACATCACATATTTTGATTTCATGTGATGTTTATCCTTTATGTATCTTATTTTGCATAGTTCGGCGGTAGCATTATAAGATGATCTCTCACTAAATTTCAAGGTATAAGTGTTCTCCCTGAGTATGCACCGTTGCGACAGTTCGTCGTGCCGAGACACCACGTGATGATCGGGTGTGATAAGCTCTACGTTCACATACAACGGGTGCAAGCCAGTTTTGCACATGCGGAATACTCGGGTTAAACTTGACGAGCCTAGCATATGCAGATATGGCTTCGGAACACTAGATACCGAAAGGTCGAGCGTGAATCATATAGTAGATATGATCAACATAGTGATGTTCACCATTGAAAACTACTCCATCTCACGTGATGATTGGACATGGTTCAGTTGATTTGGATCACGTGCTCATTTAGATGACTAGAGGGATGTCTATCTAAGTGGGAGTTCTTAAGTAATATGATTAATTGAACTTTAATTTATCATGAACTTAGTCCTGATAGCATTTGCATATCTATGTTGTAGATCAATAGCTTGCGATGTAGCCCCCCGTTTATTTTTTGATATGTTCCTAGAGAAAAATAATTTGAAAGATGATAGTAGCAATGATGCGGACTGGGTCCGTGATCTGAGGATTATCCTCATTGCTGCATAGAAGAATTATGTCCTTGATGCACCGCTAGGTGACAGACCTATTGCAAGAGCAGATGCACACGTTATGAACGTTTGACAAAGCTTGGTATGATGACTACTTAGGGCATAAACTATGGGGGCATCACCTAGGTGTGGTCTCAGCCTCCACCTAAGAAAAAAATTGGTGAGGACACCGGATGGATATTTCCGATCCAACGCAAGCACCATCTCCTAGTGGTCCACCTATCTCTCTCCATGACTACCTTTTTTTTACTTTCGATCCAAACAAAACTACCTCTCTCTCCTCCATTCCCTTCTTTCTCTTTGCTTTTTGCAGTGAGGCAACCAGTTCTTCTGCAAGAGCCCGCTTGGTTCTGCAAGCGACTGCCTTTTCGATTTTCTCCTCCACGTGAGCTGCTTGTCCGACGTGTATCTGCGGAGCACCCGTCCACCCTGGAGTGATGGCAATGCCCTTAATAGTTTAGTGCACCATGCTTTACGGCTTAGAACTGGGACTTCAAAAAGGTTTTAAATGCCACGGAACATATAAGATGTTCTAAGAGTTGAAATTGATATTTCATACTCATGCCTGTGTCGAGAGGTATGAGACATCTGACAGAACTTTGCCTACAAGGTGGAGGAGAATAGCTTAACTAGTGAGCATGTGCTCAGATTGTCTGGATACTACAATTGCTTTAATCAAGTGGGACTTAATCTTCCAGATAAGATAGTAATTGATAAAGTTCTCTAGTCACTATCACCAAGTTACTAGAACTTAGTGATGAACTATAATATGCAAGGGATGACGAAAGTAATTCCCAAGCTCTTCGCGATGCTGAAATCGGTGAAGGTAGAAAACAAGAAATAGCATCAAGTGTTGATGGTTAACAAGACCACTAGTTTCAAGAAAAGGGCAAATGGAAAGAAAGAGGAACTTCAAAGAATAAAGGCAAGCAAGTTGCCGCTCCCATGAAGAAGCTCAAAGCTAGACCCAAGCCTAGAACTGAGTGCTTCTACTGCAAAGGAAATGGTCACTGGAAGTGGAACTGCCCTAGATACTTGGCGGATAAGAAGGATGGCAAAGTGAACAAAAGTATATATTTCATATACATGTTATTGATGTGTACTTTACTAGTGTTTATAACAACACCTCAGTATTTGATACTGGTTCAGTTACTAAGAGTAGTAACTTGAAACGGGAGTTGCAAAATAAACAGAGACTAGTTAAGGGAGAGGTGATGATGTGAGTTGGAAGTGATTCCAAGGTTGATAAGATCACCATCACACACTCCCTTTACCTTCGGGATTAGTGTTGAGCCTGAAATAAATGTTATTTGGTGTTTTGCATAAAGCATAATATGATTGGATCATGTTTATTGCAAAACAGTTATCCATTTATGTCAAGGATAATTGTTATTCTATTTACATGAATAAAACCTTCTGAGGTCATATGCCCAAGGTGAATGATTTATTGAATCTCGATTATAGTAATACACATATTCATAATATTGAAGCCAAAAGATGCAAAGTTAATAATGATAGTGTAACTTATATGTGGCACTGCCGTTTAGGTCATATTGGTGTAAAGAGCATGAAGAAACTCCATGCTGATGGGCTTTTGGAATCACTTGATTATGATTGTTTTGATGCTTGTGAACCATGCCTCATGGCCAAGATGACTAAAACTCCGTTCTCCGGAACAATGGAGCAAGCAACTGACTTATTGGAAATAATACATACTGATGTGTGCCATCCGATGAGTGTTGAGGCTCGCGGTGGGTATCATTATTTTCTGATCTTCACAGATGATTTGAGCAGATATGGGTATATCTACTTGATGAAACATAAGTCTGAAACATTTGAAAAGTTCAAGGAATTTCAGAGTGAAGTGGAAAATCATCATAACAAGAAAATAAAGTTTCTGCAATCTGATTGTGGAGGAGAATATTTGAGTTACGAGTTTGGTCTTCATTTGAAACAATGCGGAATAGTTTCGCAACTCACGCCACCTGGACCACCACAGTGTAATGGTGTGTCCGAACGTCATAACCATACTTTATTAGATATGGTGCAATCTATGATGTCTCTTACCGATTTATCACTATCGTTTTGGGGTTATGCATTAGAGACAGCTGTATTCACATTAAATAGGGAACCATCTAAATCCGTTGAGGCGACAACATATGAATTGTGGTTTAGCAAGAAACCTAAGTTGTCGTTTCTTAAAGTTTGGGGCTATGATGCTTATGTGAAAAAGTTTCAACCTGATAAGCTCGAACCCAAATCGGAGAAATGCGTCTTCATAGGATACCCAAAGGAAACTTTTGGGTACACCTTCTATCACAGATCCGAAGGCAAGATATTCGTTGCTAAGAATGGATCCTTTCTAGAGAAGAGGTTTCTCTCGAAAGAAGTGATTGGGAGGAATGTAAAACTTGATGAGGTAATTGTACCTTCTCCCGAATACAAAAGTAGTTCATCACATAAATCACTTCTAGTGATTCCTACACAATTAGCGAGGAAGCTAATGATGATGATCATGAAACTTCAGATCAAGTTACTACCGAACCTCATAGGTCAACCAGAATACATTCCGCAACAGAGTGGTACGGTAATCCTGTTCTGGAGGTCATGTTATTTGACCATGACGAACCTACGAACTATGAGGAAGCGATGATGAGCCCAGATTCCGCGAAATGGCTTGAAGCCATGAAATCTGAGATGAGATCCATGAATTAGAACAAAGTATGGACTTTGATTGACTTGCCCGTTGATCGGTGAGCCATTAAGAATAAATGGATTTTAAAGAGGAAGACAGACACTGATAGTAGTGTTACTATCTACAAAGCTCGAATTCTCGCAAAAGGTTTTCGACAAGTTCAAGATGTTGACTACGATGAGATTTTCTCACTCGTAGCGATGCTTAAGTCTGTCCAAATCATGTTAGCAATTGCCACATTTTATGAAATCTGGCAAATGAATGTCAAAACTGCATTCCTTAATGGATTTCTTAAAGAAGAGTTGTATATGATGCAACAAGAAGGTTTTGACAATCCTAAAGGTGCTAACAAAGTGTGCAAGCTCCAACAATCCATCTATGGATTGGTGCAAGCACCTCGGAGTTGGAATATATACGTTGATAAAGTGATCAAAGCATATGGTTTTATACCGACTTGCGGTGAAGCCTGTATTTACAAGAAAGTGAGTGGGAGCACTACAACAATTCTGATAAGTATATGTGAATGACATATTGTTGATCGAAAATAATGTAAAATTTTCTGGAAAGCATAAAGGAGTGTTTGAAAAGAGTTTTTTCAAAGAAAGACCTCCATGAAGCTACTTACACATTGAGCATCAAGATCTATAGAGATAGATCAAGACGCTTGATATATGTTTAATGAGTACATACCTTGACAAGATTTTGAAGTAGTTCAAAATGGAAAAGTCAAGAAGGAGTTCTTGCCTGTGTTGCAAGGTGTGAAGTTGAGTAAAGACTCAAAACCCGACCATGGTAGAAAATACAAAGAGAATGAGAAGTCATTCCCTATGCCTCAGTCATAGGTTCTATAAAGTATGCTATGCTGTGTACCAGACCTATTGTGTACCTCACCATAAGTTTGGCAAGAGGGTACAATAGTGATCCAGGAGTGGATCACTGGACAATGGTCACAAATGTCCTTAGTGGAATAAGGAAATGTTTCTCGGTTATGGAGGTGACAAAGAGTTCATCATAAAGAGTTACGTCGGTGCAAGCTTTGACACCGGTCTGGATGACTCTAAGTCTCAATCTAGATACATATCGAAAGTGGGAGCAATTAGCTAGAGTAGCTCCGTGCAAAGCATTGTAGACATAGAAAATTTGCAAAGTACACACAACTCTGAATGTTGCAGACCCGTTGACTAAATTTCTCTCACAAGCAAAACATGATCACTTTTTGGGTGTTAATCACATAGTGTGAACTAGATTATTGACTCTAGTTGTAACATCCCAAATTTTCAATTTGGAATGTTATACAAATAGATCATCATTGCATATCATATTTTATTTGCATTTTGGTTGATCCAGAAATTTCACGCAACTCAAGGACCCTTGGAGAGAGTTGGGGATTTCGTTATTTTAATATTTGAGTTTTCTCAAATTTTGAAAATAGGATCATTTGATTTTATTTATTTTATTTTATCTTCAATTATTTTGTATTATCAAAATATGTGAGAGGGAATAAAATGACATTCCCAAAATAATGAAATATTGAGGATTTAATAAAAAATCAAATAAGATTTTATTTTGGATTTATTTGCTATTTTATTTGAATTTAGGAAAAATGCGCATTTTTCAAAATTGCATTTAGGCCCCAAATAAATGTTCATCCTGTGCGGCTTGATTCTAGAAGCCGGGGAAAATTTATTTCGGGATTTTTAGAGTCTGTTTAGTATTCCTTTTTGTCTTTTTTTCTGAGCGTAATTTTTTTTTAAAAAAAGTCGAACCGACCTAACCGGGCCGTGTCTGACTAGGACATCTGGCCCGGCCGACCTTTATAGCCGCGAGGGCCCGAGCGGAGCCGCAGCCCCAGCCGAAACCCTAGCCGCCTCCCAACGCCGCCTCGATCCACGCGCCGCCGCCTCCCGCCGCCTTTCGCCGGAGCCGCGCCGCCCCGCCGCCGTTCGCCGTAGCCGCCTGAGGTAGCAGCCGTTGCCTCGGTTTTCGCGAAGAAAAACGATCGGTTTTTTCGAAAACCTAGATCCGTTTTTTTATTTTCTCCGGTTCAGTTTATTTTTTCGGTTTAGTTTATTTAGCGAGCGTTTGCTCGTTCATTTGTTTTAACGAATGTGTTCATCGTTTAGATCCAAATAACAAAAGTTTGTTCGTTAATCTGTTCGTCGTTTTCTTTTTCTCGGATTAAATCCGCGATTGTTGTGATCGCGATTTCTGATCCGATTTTTGTTTTAGTATAACTTTTCGCTCGTTTATCGGAATCAGGCGATTCAAGCGCCTGGAGTTTCGTCTCGAAACCCTCTTTCCCGTTTAACCAACTAAAACAAGTTTTTTTCTCTGTAAAATTTGACATAGATCCAGAATAGTAAACGAAGCCTGTTTCTTTTGCCGTTTGTCTTTCGTTGCTTCGTTCGATTTACTTCTTTTTGCCAACCAGAGTTCTTAAGTTGAACTTTCTGGTTAGATCTCTTATTTGAGTTTTACTTATGCAGTAGTTGAGTACTTATTGCATGATTGTTTGTTTGCGATAGAGTACCCGGAGTGCGCCGCTTGCTACTTCGAATCTCTAGGTTTTGCGGATCATCAGCAAGGCAAGTAACACTTTGATCATACCTCCTACTACCCAGTTTTTATTGCATTAGATCAACCCTCACACATTGCATGCTTAGGATCTAATTAAATTGTGGGTTCGGGAAGTAGATGAGGTAGTGCCTATTACCTATTCTGTTATCAAACCTTTGGGAGTTACTTCTACGTTTGCTTATATCATCATGCTATGCTAGTGGACATGGATTGGGTGAGTGAAATCCATGACAGATGTGAGCTTGTTAAATTAATGGTTTATCAAAGGTGGCAACTAAACACACATCTGGGTGGATTGAGCCACCTGGGTATTCCAGCGATTGCCTGTTTTCTTTTGGACCGCCACCCAGGCTCAAAGGGATCATGAGATTATTCATACTAGAAACTTCCGTGTGCAGCCACAAGCTACTATGGGCTCTAGCATAGTTGATTAAGTTATGCGAACTCTTACAGTGGTAGACTAGCAGATGTAGGGGAAAGTAGGTGTAACGGTCTACCCGATCGTAAGGTGCTAGCGCTTCTGAAAGACTATGTCTCGGTCATCCATTTCTCAAACACCATGTAGTGCGAGAATCCCAACGGAGGAGATCGAGTCTTGTGGGGAAAAGTGCGCAAACCTCTGCAGAGTGTATAAACTAATCATGGTTAGCCGTGTCCCCGGTTATGGACATCTTGAGTATCTAGTACTTGGATTATCATGTGAATCTCATCATGTTACTCTAATTAATTTTGTTGGGTTTTAATGATGATGTTTAATTGGGATTGAGAGCGTGTCTACACTCTCAATGTTTAACAACTACCATGATAGTTAAATAAAATCTATTCCTTTGCAGTAGGGAAAATTGGCTTTACGCAAAACTCTAACCATAGAGCTTTCCACCAGCCAAATATGCATATAGTATAGTCTTATTCCTTCATTGCTCTCTATGTGTTACATTGCCAGTATATTCCATGTGCTGGCCCGTTTCCGGCTGCAACGTTCATGTTGCAGACTTTTCTGACGACGAGTAAGGTGCCTTTTAGGTCGTGGTTCTATACTCAGTGACGCCGTTGGAGTTGATGGACTCACTTATCTTCCAAGCCTTCCGCTGTTATCGTTATTAGATGGCCTTAAGACATATTTATTGTAATAAGTTCTCTTTTGAGACACTCAATGTAATAAGTGTGTGATTGCTACTCTGTTGTAAATCCTTCAAGTACTGTGTGGTGTCAGCATTACTGATCCAGGGATGACACCTGAGCACAGAGATTGGACCGTTTGAGGTCTGGTCGCTACAAGATGGTATTAGAGCACACGCTGACTGTAGGACACAACCACTAAGCTAAAGCCCTGGATCACTACTCACTCTTCTCACTCTGACTCCTCATCTTTTCTACTCTTTTAGGATGGCGGATGCAAGGAACAAGTTCACGCAACCAGATGAAGATCCACCCTTTGGACGTCACTTGAAGGAAGTCACTAGATATCTGAACATAAGAGTACCAAGCTTCACCGGGACTTACAACGCCACTCTACCTGAAGAAGAGTGCTGGATGATTCAAGTTCAAGTTCTAGGAAGGACGTTAATGACAGTCACTGAGCCCATAGAGTTTTCCTTTGATGCACCAACCTGGAGTCTAGGAAAGAGCATGGCAGCTCACATCGCCATGGGACGCATTGGAGAAGTTTACCGCAATGATCTCAAGGATGCAATCTACCAGATTTGTGGGCGCCGAGATGAGCACTGGGAGATGATCAGCACCAGGAAGGATAGATCAGTTGCAGCTTTTATCCAGGAGTTAAACCAGCACATTCGACGTCAGGAGAACCAGATGTGTGCCGACATGATAGATCTGAAGAAGGCGAGGATAAGATTCAAGGAAATGGAGGAAGAACTCAAGTCTACACGTGAAGATTATGAATAGGAAATCGAAGTATTAGTGGAGAAGAATGACGATCTGATCAAGAAGATCAAAATATTTATTGGAGGCCCTACACCAGTAGAAGAAGAAGAACCCAAGGAGATTCGCTCGGAAGACTACATCATCATCGACGACACCGACTTGGATCCAGATAATAGCGATGATAACTATGTTGATGAAGCAGGAGCAGATATCATGGAGTCTGCAACCGAAGAATATTTCTAGTAGACTACCCCAACAGTAGTAGTCCACCATGTAAATATAGTAGTCCAAGAACTTTTGCGATAGTTAGATCGATTGTATGCCCTTGTTCGATTGAATGAAGTGAATTGTTTGCTTTGGCCTCATGTGCATATGGGTAGTGTTTTCTCTCTAGACCCCTCTCTATTCTTAAATCTCATCTTTTCTAAAACCTCAGATGCCTCCGAGACGTGATCCCGGATTTACCTTCCCACCGGAGCTCACCCAGTTGATCCAGCAGCAGAACACATTGATGCAGTTGCTAGTCCAGAATCAGAATCAGGGGAACAACAACAACAACCCACCACCACCACCACCACCTGTTGATCAGTTAGCCTGTTTTCTTAGGCTAAATCCGTCGGTGTTTTCTAGTAGCACCGAGCCGATAGTAGTAGATGATTGGCTCCGCAAGACAGCAAGGGAGTTGACCACGGCAGGATGCACAGATGCAGAAAAGGTGAAGTTTGCCGCACATCAGCTTGAAGGGCCCGCAGCATCATGGTGGGAGAATTTCACCGCCACTTTCCCTACCGACTCTGTCACATGGGACCAGTTTCAGCAGGCTTTCCATACTGCCCATGTTTCAACAGGAGCTATGGCCATGAAGAAGCGTGAGTTTCGCAACTTGCGCCAAGGAGGACGGACAGTTGGCCAGTATGTGGAGGATTTTAGTAAGCTAGCACGTTATGCCCCAGATAGCGTTGCTACGGATGCAGCTAAGCAGGAGAAGTTTCTGGAAGGACTGAATGATGAGTTGAGCATGCAATTGATGGTAGAAACCTTCAACAACTACCGGGAGTTGGTAGATCATGCCCTTATGATTGAAGGGAAGCAACAGCAGATTGAGAATCGCAAGAGGAAGTATGGACAAGGGAAGTACAATTCAGGAGCTCAGCAGAAGCCACGTTTTACCCCTAGACCGGGAGGACATTTTCAGCATACCCATGGAGGAGGTAGCTCGCACAATCACAATGGCACCAAGAATGGTAATGGGAATGGAGGAAGCAACGGCCAGAACTGTACCAACCCATCAACCCCAGCCAAGAGAGACCTGAGCCAAGTCACTTGCTTTAAGTGCCAGAAGACCGGACATTATGCCAATGAATGTCCTGAATCCCAGAATGGAAATGGCAATGGAAGCTCCGGGAAGAAGCCGAACCCTTTCAATAGGGGACAGGTGAACCACGTTAACGTGGAGGACGTTGAAGAGCGGATGGATGCAGTAATCGGTAAGTTTTTGGTTAAATCATTTACTGCACTCGTTCTTTTCGATACTGTTGCATCGCATTCATACATATCAAGGGGATTTGTGGATAAGTATAACCTGCCCACCAAAGTTCTTAGAACACCTATGTTAGTAAGCTCACCAGGAGCGGAGTATATGGCTAGTAAGGGATGTTTTCAAGTGCCATTGAGTATAGGTAGGCATGTGTTTCCCTTGGATTTGATCATTTTGGAATCACAAGGTTTGGATGTAATTCGGGGTATGGATTGGCTGTCGATGTATGGAGGAAACATCGATTGCACCAGTAAGTCAATTTTGCTTACCACCCCAAAAGGAAGAAGGATCAAGTATGTATCCCAGCATGTGCCGAAAAGGACTCAAGTAAATTCGTTAACAGGAGTTGTGCAGGAGGAAGTACCAGTAGTGAAGGATTTCCCTGATGTATTTCCAGAAGAGTTGCCAGGCATGCCACCGGATAGAGACATTGAGGTTTTGATTGAGCTTTTGCCAGTCACAGGGCCAATATCTAAGAGACCATATAGGATGCCCGCAAAGGATTTGGAGGAGATTAAGAAGCGGATTAAGGAGTTACTGGATAAAGGATATATTCGCCCAAGTTCTTTGCCTTGGAGATCGCCAGTACTTCTAGTGGAGAAGAAGGATGGATCGTTAAGGATGGTTGTTGATTATCGAGGATTGAATGAAGTAACCATGAAGAACAAGTACCCACTACCGATGATCAATGATCTGTTTGATCGATTACAAGGAGCTAAGGTATTTTCCAAGATCGATCTGCGATCAGGATACCATCAGTTGAAGATTTGAGAACAAGATATACCTAAGACGGCTTCTACCACCAGGTATGGGCTGTACAAGTATACCGTTATGTCATTTGGTCTGACTAACGCACCTACATATTTTATGAACATGATGAACAAAGTGTTTATGGAGTTTTTGGATAAGTTCGTCGTAGTGTTCATTGATGATATCCTGGTTTACTCAAAGAATGAAGAGGAGCATAAGGAGCATTTTCATTTGGTACTTGGTAAGCTCAGAGAACATCAGTTATATGCCAAGTTTAGCAAATGTGAGTTTTGGCTGAAGGAAGTTGGATTTCTTGGACACGTTATATCCGGAGAAGGTATAGCAGTATATCCCACCAAGGTTGACACTGTGACAAATTGGGAAGCGCCAACAACAGTTGGAGAGATCCGAAGTTTTCTTGGACTTGCAGGATACTACCGGAGATTCATTGAAAATTTCTCGAAGATTGCAAAGCCTATGACGGAGTTGTTGAAGAAGGATACCAAGTTCATATGGACCGAGGAATGTTAGGCTAGTTTCCAGGAGTTGAAGAAACGTTTGGTTACATCACCAGTGTTGATTTTGCCAGATCAGACCAAGGATTATGAGGTGTATTGTGACGCTTCACATCGAGGACTTGGAGCAGTGCTTATGCAGGAAGGAAGAGTTGTTTACTATGCCTCATGAAAGCTTAAGCCACATGAGTTAAATTATGCCACGTATGATTTGGAGTTAGCAGCCGTAGTGCATGCATTGAAGACTTGGAGACATTTTCTCATTGGAAACCATTGCGAGGTGTACACGGATCACAAGAGTTTGAAATATATTTTCAAGCAGAAGGAGTTGAATCTCAGGCAAAGGAGATGGTTGGAGCTCATCAAGGATTATGATATGAGATTGCATTACCACCCGGAAAGGCTAACATAGTAGCCGATGCGCTGAGCCGTAAGAGCCATGTCAACACCCTAATGACGGGAGATTTACCAAGGGAGTTAGCCGAAAATCTCCGTGAGCTATGTTTGGAGATAGTCCCGAGAGGCTATGTAGCAACATTGGAGATTCAGTCTACTCTGATGGATAAGATCAGAGAAGCTCAAAGGACTGACAAGGAGGTCGCTTCTATTAAGGAGAAAATGAGCAAAGGAAAAGCTAAAGGGTTTCGTGAGGATGAGCACGATACCTTATGGTTTGAAGACTGTGTTTATGTGCCCAACGACCCGGAGATCAGGAAGTTGATTCTACAAGAGGCCCATAATTCACCATATTTGATTCACCCAGGAAATACCAAGATGTATTTGGATTTGAAGGAAACTTTCTGGTGGATCGGAATGAAGAAGGATATTGCGGAGTATGTAGCAGTTTGTGATGTATGTCAGAGAGTAAAGGCAGAGCATCGGAAGCCAACGGGATTGCTACAACCATTGCCAATACCCGAATGGAAGTGGGATAAGTTAGGCATGGATTTTATCACAGGATTGCCCAGAACATGTTCAGGCTATGACTCGATATGGGTTGTAGTCGATCATTTGACAAAGGTAGCTCATTTCATCCCAGTGAAGACTTTCTATACCAGTGCCAAGTTAGCAAAGATATACATGACCAGGATCGTATGTCTGCATGGAGTTCCAAGGAGCATTGTATCAGATAGAGGAACCCACTTTACCTCAAAGTTCTGGAATCAGTTGCATGAAACTTTGGGTACCAGGCTAGAGTTTAGTACAACTTTCCACCCGCAGACAGATGGACAGACCGAAAGAGTCAATCAGATTTTGGAGGATATGCTGAGAGCTTGTGCGCTAGATTACGGATCTAGTTGGGACGAGAATTTTCCATACGCAGTGTTCTCTTACAACAACAGTTATCAATCCAGTTTGAAGATGGCCCCTTTTGAAGCTTTGTACGGAAGAAGGTGCAGAACACCATTGTCATGGGATGAAGTTGGAGACCGACAGTTGTTTGGACCGGATCTGATTAAGGAGACCGAACAGAAGGTGAAATTGATTCGCAATAGGCTCAAGGTAGCCCAATCCAGGCAGAAGAGCTACACAGATTCAAAACGCAAGGAGACAGTTTATGAAGTCGGAGACCGAGTTTATCTTCGAGTATCTTCACTTCGAGGAGTTAAGCGCTTTGGAGTTAAGGGAAAGTTAGCACCACATTTTGTAGGACCATACAAGGTTTTGGAGCATATGGGAGAGGTAGCCTACAAGTTGGAATTGCCCGAAGGATTGTCAGGAGTTCACGACGTATTCCATGTTTCCCAGTTGAAGAAGTGCCACGCAGAGATGGCTAATATACCGCTGAGAGACACAGCGCCGCTGGAAGCGATTCAGTTGGATAGTGATTTGACCTATGAGGAGAAACCAGTCAAGATTCTTGAGTATGCCAGCCGAGTCACCCATAGCAAGGTTATCAAGTTTTGCAAAGTTCAGTGGAGCCACCACACGGAAGATGGAGCCACCTGGGAACGAGAGGAAGAATTGCTGAAGGACCACCCTCACCTATTTTCTAGCCAACCCGAATCTCGAGGGCGAGATTCATCTTAAGGGGGGTAGGTTTGTAACATCCCAAATTTTCAATTTGGAATGTTATACAAATAGATCATCATTGCATATCATATTTTATTTGCATTTTGGTTGATCCAGAAATTTCACACAACTCAAGGACCCTCGGAGAGAGTTGGAGATTTCATTATTTTCATATTTGAGTTTTCTCAAATTTTGAAAATATGATCATTTGATTTTATTTATTTTATTTTATCTTCAATTATTTATATTATCAAAATATGTGAGAGGGAATAAAATGACTTTCCCAAAATAAAGAAATATTGAGGATTTAATAAAAAAATCAAATAAGATTTTATTTTGGATTTATTTGCTATTTTATTTGAATTTAGGAAAAATGTGCATTTCTCAAAATTGCATTTAGGCCCCAAATAAATGTTCATCCCGTGCGGCTTGATTTTAGAAGCCGGGGAAAATTTATTTCAGGAATATTGGAGTCCGTTTAGTATTCCTTTTGTTTTTTTTCTAAGCGTAATTTTTTTTAAAAAGTCGAACCGACCTAACCAGGCCGTGTCCGACCAGGACACCTAGCCCGGCTGGCCTTTATTGCCGCGAGGGCCCGAGCGGAGCCGCAGCCCCAGTCGAAATCCTAGCCGCCTCCCGCCGCCGCCTCGATCCGCGCGCCGCCGCCTCCCGCCGCTGCCGCCCCACCGCCGTTCGCCGGAGCCGCGCCGCCCCGCTGCCGTTCGCCGGAGCCGCCCGAGGTAGCCGCCGTTGCCTCGGTTTTCGTGAAGAAAACCGATCGTTTTTTTCGAAAACCTAGATCCGTTTTTTATTTTCTCCGGTTCAGTTTATTTTTTTCCGGTTTAGTTTATTTAGCGAGCGTTCGCTCGTTCGTTCGTTTTAACGAACGTGTTCATCATTTAGATCTAGATAACGAACATTCTTTCGTTAATCTATTCGTCGTTTTCTTTTTCTTTGATTAAATCCGCGATTGTTCTCATCGTGATTTCTGATCCGATTTTCGTTTTAGTATAACTTTTCGCTCGTTTATCGGAATCAGGCGATTCAAGCGCCTGGAGTTTCGTCTCAAAACCCTCTTTCCGTTTAACGAACTCAAACAAATTTTTTCCTCCGTAAAATTTGACCTAGATCCAGAATAGTAAAGAAGCCTGTTTCTTTTGCCATTTGTCTTTCGTTGCTTCGTTCGATTTGGTTCTTTTTGCCAACCGGAGTTCTTAAGTTGAACTTTCTGGTTAGATCTCTTATTTGAGTTTTACCTGTGCATTAGTTGAGTACTTACTGTATGCTTGTTTTTTCGCGATAGAGTACCCAGAGTGCGCCGCTTGCTACTTCGAATCTCTAGGTTTTGCGGATCATCAGCAAGGCAAGTAACACTTTGATCATACCTCCTACTACCCAGTTTTTATTGCATTAGATCAACCCTCACACAGTGCATGTTTATGATCTAATTAAATTGTGGGTTTGGGAAGTAGATGAGGTAGTGCCTATTACCTGTTCTGTTATCAAACCTTTTGGGAGTTACTTCTATGCTAGTAGACGTGGATTGGGTGAGTGAAATCCATGACAGATGTGAGTTTGTTAAATTAATGGTTTATCTAAGGTGGCAACCAAACACACATCTGGGTGGATTGAGGCACCCGAGTATTCCAGCGATTGCCTGTTTTCTTTTGGACCGCCACCCAGGCTCAAAGGGATCATGAGATTATTCATACTAGAAACTTCCGTGTGCAGCCACAAGTTACTATGGGCTCTAGCATAGTTGATTAAGTTGTGTGAACTCTTACAGTGGTAGACTAGCAGATGTAGGGGAAAGTAGGTGTAACGGTCTACCCGATCGTAAGGTGCTAGCGCTTCTGAAAGACTATGTCTCGGTCATCCGTTTCTCAAACACCATGTAGTGCGAGAATCCCAACGGAGGAGATCGAGTCTTGTGGGGAAAAGTGCGCAAACCTCTGCAGAGTGTATAAACTAATCATGGTTAGCCATGTCCCCGGTTATGGACATCTTGAGTATCTAGTACTTGGATTATCATGTGAATCTCATCATGTTACTCTAATTAATTTTTTTGGGTTTTAATGATGATGTTTAATTGGGATTGAGAGCATGTCTACACTCTCAATGTTTAACAACTACCATGATAGTTAAATAAAATTTATTCCTTTGCAGTAGGGAAACATTGGCTTTACACAAAACTGTAACCATAGAGCTTTCCACCAGCCAAATATGCATATAGTATAGTCTTATTCCTTCATTGCTCTCTATGTGTTACATTGCCAGCATATTCCATGCGCTGACCCGTTTCGGGCTGCAACGTTCATGTTGTAGACTTTTCAAACGACGAGTAAGGTGCCTTTTAGGTCGTGGCTCTATACTCAGTGATGCCGTTGGAGTTGATGGACTCACTTATCTTCCAAGCCTTCCGCTGTTATCGTTATTAGATGGCCTTAAGCCATATTTACTATAATAAGTTCTCTTTTGAGACACTCGATGTAATAAGTGTGTGATTGCTACTCTGTTATAAATCCTTCAAGTACTATGTGATGTCAGCATTACTGATCCAGGGATGACACTTGAGCACAGAGATTGGACCGTTTGAGGTCTGGTCGCTACACTAGTAAACCCTTTGGGTGTTAGTCACAAGGAGATGTGAACTAATCACATAAAGATGTTAACTATTGGTGTTAAATCACATGACGATGTGAACTAGATTATTGACTCTAGTGCAAGTGGGAGACTGAAGGAAATATACCCTAGAGGCAATAATAAAGTTGTTATTTATATTTCCTTATATGATGATAAATGTTTATTATTCATACTAGAATTGTATTAACCGGAAACTTAGTACATGTGTGAATACATAGACAAACAGAGTGTCCCTAGTATGCCTCTACTTGACTAGCTCGTTAATCAAAGATGGTTAAGTTTCCTAGACATGGACATGTGTTTTCATTTGATGAACGGGATCGCATCATTAGAGAATAATGTGATGGACAAGACCCATCCATTATCTTAGCATAATGATCATTTAGTTTTATTGCTACTACTTTCTTCAAAACTTATACATGTTCCTCTGACAATGAGATTATGCAACTCCCGAATACCAGAGGAACACCTTGTGTGCTATCAAATGTCACAACGTAACTGGGTGATTATAAAGATGCTCTACAGGTGTCTCCAATGGTGTTTGTTGAGTTGGCATAGATCGAGATTAGGATTTGTCACTCCCTGTATCGGAGAGGTATCTCTGGGCCCTGTGGGTAATGCACATCACTCCAAGCCTTGCAAGCTTTGTGACTAATGAGTTAGTTTTAAAGGATGATGCATTACAGAAGGAGTAAAGAGACTTGCCGGTAACAAGATTGAACTAGGTATTGAGATACCGACGATCGAATCTCGGGCAAGTAACATACCGATGACAAAGGGAATAACGTATATTATTATGCGGTTTGACCGATTAAGATCTTCGTAGAATATGTTGGATCCAATATGAACATCCAGGTTCCACTATTGGTTATTGACTGGAGATGTGTCTCGGTCATGTATACATAGTTCTCGAACCCGTAGGGTCCGCAGGCTTAACGTTCGGTGACGATCAGTATTATGATTTTATGTGTTTTGATGTACCGAAGGTAGTCTGGTGTCCCGGATTTGATCACATACATGAGGAGGAGTCTCGAAATGGTCGAGACATAAATATCGATATATTTGAAGCCTATGTTTGGACATCGGAAAGGTTCCAAGTGAGTTCGGGCATATATCGGAGTACCGGAGGATTATCGAAACCCCCGAGGGAGTATATGGGCCCTAATGGGCTTTAGTGGAGAGAGAGATAGAGGAAACTAGGGCAAACCGCGCGCCCCTCCCCCTCTGGTCCAAATTGGACTAGGAAGGGGGGGGGGGGCAGCGCCCCCCATTTCTTCCTCCCTCTCTCCCCCTTCCTTCTCTCCTAGTCCAACTACGGAAGAGGGGGGGGATCCTGCTCCCGGAGGGAGTAGGATCCCTCCAGGGCACGCCATAGAGGGCCGGCCCTCCCCCCTCCTCCACTCCTTTATTTACGGGGGAGGGGGGGCACCCCATAGACACACAACTTGATCATTGATCTCTTAGCCGTGTGCGGTGCCCCCTCGACCATAATCCACCTTGGTCATATTGTAGCGGTACTTAGACGAAGCCCTGTTTCGGTAGCATCATCATCACCGTCATCACGCCCTTGTGCTGACAAAGCTCTCCCTCGACACTCTGTTGGATCGTGAGTTCGTGGGACATCACCGAGCCGAACGTGTGTAGATCGCGGAGGTGCCGTACTTTTGGTACTAGGATCGGTCGATCGTGAAGACGTACGACTACATCAATCACATTGTCATAACGCTTCCGCTTACGGTCTACGAGGGTATGTGGACAACACTCTTCCCCTCTCGTTGCTATGCATCACCATGGTCTTACATGTGCGTAGGATTTTTTTTGAAATTACTGCGTTCCCCAACAATCTGGTGATGAAATGCATGCCAAGTTTATCCCACTTCCATTTGGGTATTGGCATAGGTTGAAGTAATCCTGCTGGCTTCTGATGTTCTGCCTTCACTCTCTGACATACATCACATACTGCTACATATTTGGCAACATCCTTCTTCATTCATGTCCACCAGAAACATTCCTTCAAATCCAAATACGTCTTGGTGTTTCTGGGGTGAATCGAGTACGGCGAGTCATGGGCTTCCTAAAGTATTAACTTCCTAATCTCTGCATTATTGGGCACAAATACACGATCCTAAAACCATAAAGTTTCGTGCCCACCCTCACGAAATCCCTTGGCTTTTCTTTTGCTCATCTTCTCCTTTACCTCAGTGATTTCCTTATCATCCTTCTGAGCTTCTTGAATCTTCCCCAAAAATGTAGACTGAACCTCCATTGTTGCAACAAACCACTTGGAACTATCTCCAAACGAAGTTCGTTGAGATCGTCAACTAACTCCTGTGGTAATCCTCCGCTTACGAGGGTATTGACATAACTCTTGTGGCTCAAAGCGTCTGCTACGACATTAGCCTCTCCTGGATGATAATGCAGCTTCATATCATAATCCTTTATGAGCTCCAACCATCTCCTCTGCCTGAGATTCAACTCCTTCTGTGTGAAAATGTACTTGAAAATCTTGTGATCCGTGTACACATCACACTGGTTTCCAATTAGGAAATGTCACTAGGTCTTGAGCGCATGCACTATGGCTGCTAACTCCAAATCATGCATAGCATAATTCAACTCGTGAGGTCAAAGCTGTCGTGAGGCATATGAAACAACTCTTCCGTCCGGCATAAGTACACATCCAAGTCCCAAGCGAGAAGCGTCGCTATAAACTTGGAAATCCTGGCGTATATCCGGAAGAATCGGCACTGGGGCTATAACCAAACGTTTCTTCAACTCCTGAAAACTGGCCTCACAATCTTCGGTCCATTTGAAATTGGTGTCCTTCTTCAACAACTCTGTCATGGGTTTCGCAATCTTTTAGAAATTCTCAACGAACCTCCTATAATATCCTGCGAGTCCCAAAAAACTGTGGATCTCTCCAACTGAGGTGGGTGCCAACCACTCAGTGACAGACTGAACCTTGGAAGGGTCAACTGCTATACCTTCTCCTAATATAACATGTCCAAGAAATCCTACTTCCTTTAACCAAAACCCACATTTGTTGAACTTGGCGTACAACTGATGTTCCCTAAGATTCTCGAGAACTAAGCGCAAGTGTTCCTTGTGTTCCTCTTCATTCTTCGAGTACACCAAAATATCATCAATGAACACCCGAACAAACTTATCCAAAAACTCCATGAACACCTTGTTCATCATTCTCATGAAATAGGCAGGGGCGTTAGTCAATCCAAAAGACATGACCGTGTACCCATATAGCCTGTACCTTGTGGTAAAAGCTGTCATAGGTATATCCTGTTCTCGGATCTTCAACTTGTGTTATCCTGATCACAGATCGATCTTGGAAAATACTTTATCTCCTTGCAACTTGTCAAATAGATCATTGATCATCGGTAGTGGGTACTTGTTCTTGATCGTCACTTCATTCAAAGCCCGATAATCAACAACCATTCTCAAAGATCCATCCTTCTTCTCAACGATGAGCACTGGGGCTCCCCACGGTGATGAACTTCGTCGGATATAACCTTTCTCCAATAACTCCTTAATCTGCTTCTTAATTTCCTCCAGATCATTTGCGGGCATCCGATACGGTCTCTTCGATATTGGTCTGGTGCCTAGCAACAACTCTATCAAAAACTATATGTCTTGATCTGGCGGCATGCCTGGTAATTCCTTTGGAAATACAACCGGGTAATCATTCACAACTGGAACTTCTTCCTGAACAACTCCGGAGAGGGAATTTACTTGGGTCCTCCTTGGCGCATGCCTAGACACGTACTTGATTCTCTTTCCCTTCGGGGTGGTGAGTAGAATTGACTCACCAGCACAATCGATGTTTCTTCCGTACTTCGATAACCAATCCATGCCTAATATTATATCCAATCCTTGTGACTCCAAAATTATTAGGTCTGAGGGAAATATGTGGCTACCAATGGTTAGGGGTAATCGATCACACCATCTGCTGGCCATATACTCTGCTCCTGGCAAGCTTACTAACATGGGTGACCTAAGGGCTAGGGTTGGAAACTTAAACTTGTCCACAAATCCCCTTAATATATATGAATGCGATGCACCAGTGTCAAAAAGAATGAGAGCGGTAAATGACTTAATCAAAAAACTTACCGATCTCTGCGTTAGGCTGTTCTTCAACCTCCTCCATGTTAATGTGGTTCACCTGACCTTTGGTAAAAGGGTTTGACTTCTTCCCCGAGCTTCCATTGCCATTTCCATTGTTTGCTTCAGGACATTCGGTGGCATAGTGTCCAGTCTTCACGCACTTGAAACAAGTAATGTGACTTAGATCCTTCCTGGCTGGTGTTGCTGGGTTGGAACGGTTCTGTCTGTTGCTTCCTCCATTCCCATTCTCATTCTTAGAGCCACTGTGATTATGCGAACTCCCTCCATTATGAGTATGGCCTCCATGGTTATGGGTGTATCCTCCCGAGTTAGGGGTAAAGTGAGGCTTCTGCTGAGCTCCAGAATTGTACTTTCCTTGTCCATACTTCCGTTTGTGACTCTCTATCGGTTGCTGCTTGCCTTCAATCATAAGGGCCATGTCTACCAACTCCTTGTAGTCATTGAATATTGCCACCATCAACTGCATACTCAGCTCATCATTCAGGCCTTCCATAAATTTTTCCTACTTTGCGGCATCTGTGGCCACATCATCTGGGGCATAGCGAGCTAACTTACTGAACTCATCCACGTACTACCCCACAGTACGATTTGCCTAGCGTAAGTTGTGAAACTCACGCTTCTTCATACTCATCGCTCTAGTTGCGACATGGGTGTTGGGGAACGTAGTAATTTCAAAAAAAAATCCTACGCACATGCAAGATCATGGTGATGCATAGCAATGAGAGGGAGAGTATTGTCCACGTGCCCTCGTAGACCATAAGTGGAAGCGTCATGAGAACACGGTTGATGTAGTCGTACATCTTCACGATCCGACTGATCCATGTGCCGAACGTACGGCACCTCCGAGTTCAGCACACGTTCAGCTCGGTGACGTCCCATGAACTCCGATCTAGCAGAGCTTCGAGGGAGAGTTCCATCCGCAACGGTGTGATGATGGTGATGATGATGCTACCGACGCAGGGCTTCGCCTAAGCACCGCTACGATATGACCGAGGTGGGTTATGGTGGAGGGGGCACCGCACACAGCTAAAAGATCAACTGATCAACTTGTGTGTCCATGGGGTGCCCCCCTCCCCCGTATATAAAGGAGTGGAGGAGGGGGAGGGCCGACCCTCTCTATGGCGCGCCCTGGGGAGTCCTACTCCCACCGGGAGTAGGATTCCCCCCTTCCATGTAGTAGGAGTAGGAGAGAAGGAAAGGGAAAAGAGAAGAGAAGGAAGGAGGGGGCGCCGCCCCTCCCCCTAATCCAATTCGGACTAGGCCTTGGGGGGGCGCACAGCCTCCCCTCTCTCTTTCCCCTGAAGCCCAATAAGGCACATATACTCCCTGGCGAATTCCCGTAACTCTCCGGTACTTCGATAAATACCCGAACCACTCAGAACATTTCCGATGTCCGAATATAGCCTTCCGATATATCGATCTTTACGTCTCAAACATTTTGAGACTCCTCGTCATGTCCCCGATCTCATCCGGGACTCCGAACAAAATTTGGTCATCAAATCACATAACTCATAATACAAATCGTCACAGAATGTTAAGCGTGCGGACCCTACAGGTTCAAGAACTATGTATACATGACTGAGACTCATCTCCGGTCAATAACCAATAACGGAACCTGGATGCTCATATTGGCCCCTACATATTCTACGAAGATCTTTATCGGTCAAACCGCATAATGGTATATGTTCTTCCCTTTGTCATCGGTATGTTACTTGCCCGAGATTCGATCGTCGGTATCTCAATACCTAGTTCAATCTCGTTACTGACAAGTGTCTTTACTCATTCCGTAATGCTACATCCCGTAACTAACTCATTAGTCACATTGCTTGCAAGGCTTATAGTGATGTGCATTACTGAGAGGGCCCAGAGATACCTCTCCGACAATCGGAGTGACAAATCCTAATATTGATCCATGCCAACTCAACAAACACCATCGGAGACACCTGTAGAGCACCTGTATAATCACCCATTTACGTTGTGACGTTTGGTAGCACACAAAGTGTTCCTTCGATAATCGGGAGTTGCATGATCTCATAGTCATAGGAACATGTATAGTTATGGAGAAAGCAAAAGCAACAAACTAAACGATCATCGTGCTAAGATAATGGATGGGTCAAGTCAATCACTTCATTCTCTAATGATGTGACCCCGTTAATCAAATGACAACTCATGTCTATGGTTAGGAAACATAACCATCATTGATTCAATGAGCTAGTCAAGTAGAGGCAAACTAGTGACACTCTGTTTGTCTATGTATTCACACATGTACTAAGTTTCCAGTTAATACAATTCTAGCATGAATAATAAATATTTATCATGATATAAGGAAATAAATCATAACTTTATTATTGCCTCTAGGGCATATTTCCTTCAGTCTCCCACTTGCACTAGAGTCAATAATCTAGTTCACATCTTTATGTGATTAGTTCACATTTCCATGTGACTAATACCCAAAGGGTTTACTAGAGTCAATAATCTAGTTCACATCGCTATGTGATTAACACCCAAAGAGTGATCATGTTTTGCTTGTGCGAGAAGTTTAGCCTACGGGTCTGCAACATTCAGATCTGTATGTATTTCGCAAATTTCTATGTCTATAATGCTCTGCATGGAGCTACTCTAGCTTGTTGCTCCCACTTTCAATATGTATCCAGATCGAGACTTAGAGTTATCTAGATTGATGTAAAAAGATTGCATCGACGTAACACTTTACGACGAACATTTTATCACCTCCATAACTGAGAAATATTTCTTTAGTCCTCTAAGGATAATTTTGATCGTTGTCCAGTGATCTACTCCTAGATCACTATTGTACTCCCTTTCGAGAAAGATGCTAAGGTTTACAATAGGACTGGTAAACAGCATAGCATAGTTTATAGAACCTATGACTGAGGCATAGGGAATGACTTTTCATTCTCTTTCTATTTTCTGCTGTGGTCGGGTTTTGAGTCTTTACTCAACTTCACACCTTGCAACACAAGCAAGAACTCCTTCTTTGACCGTTCCATTTTGAACTATTTCAAAATCTTGTCAAGGCATGTACTCATTGAAAAAACTTATCAAGCGTCTTGATCTATCTCTATAGATCTTGATGCTCAATGTGTAAGCAGCTTCATCGAGGTCTTTCTTTGAAAAACTCTTTCAAACACTCCTTTATGCTTTCGAGAAAATTCTACATTATTTTCGATCAACAATATGTCATTCACATATACTTATCAGAAATGTTGTAGTGCTCCCACTCACTTTCTTGTAAATACAGGCTTCACTGGAAGTCTGCATAAAACCATATGCTTTGATCACTTTATCAAAGCATGTATTCCATCTCCGAGATGCTTGCACCCGTCCATAGATGGATTGCTGGAACTTGCTCACTTTGTTAGCACCTTTAGGATCGGCAAAACCTTCTGGTTGCATTATACACAACTCTTCTTTTAAGAAATCCATGAAGGAATAGAGTTTTGACATCCATTTGCTAGATTTCATAAAATGCGGCAACTGCTAACATGATTCGGACAGACTTTTAAGCAGCGATACGAGTGACAAAATCTCATCGTAGTCCACACCTTGAACTTGTCGAAAACATTTTGTGACAATTCGAGCTTTGTAGATAGTAACACTACTATCAGCGTCAGTCTTCCTCTTGAAGATCCATTTATTCTTACTGACTCACCGGTCATGGGCAAGTCAATCAAAGTCCATACTTTGTTCTCATACATGGATCCCATCTCAGATTTCATGGCCTGAAGCCATTTCGCGGAATCTGGGCTCATCATCGCTTCCTCATAGTTTGTAGGTTCGTCATGGTCAAGTAACATGACATCCAGAACAGGATTACCGTACCACTCTAGTGCGGATCTTACTCTGGTTGACCTACGAGGTTCGGTAGTAACTTGATCTGAAGTTACATGATCATCATCATTAGCTTCCTCACTAATTGGTGTAGGAGTCACAGGAACAAATTTCTGTAATGAACTACTTTCCCATAAGGGAGCAGGTAGAGTTACCTCATCAAGTTCTACATTCCTCCCACTCACTTCTTTCGAGAGAAACTCCTTCTCTAGAAAGGATCCATTCTTAGCAACGATTGTCTTACCTTCGGATTTGTGGTAGAAGGTGTACCCAACTATCTCCTTTGGGTATCCTATGAAGACACATTTCTCCGATTTTGGTTTGAGCTTATCAGGATGAAACTTTTTCACATAAGCATCGCAACCCCAAACTTTAAGAAACGACAACTTTGGTTTCTTGCCAAACCACAGTTCATATGGCGTCGTCTCAAGTGATTTAGATGGTGCCCTATTTAATGTGAATGCAACTGTCTCTAATACATAACCCCAAAATGATAGTAGTAAATCGGTAAGAGACATCATAGATTACAACATATCTCATAAAGTATGGTTACGATGTTCGGACACACCATTACGCTGTGGTGTTCCAGGTGGCGTGAGTTGCAAAACTATATATTCCACATTGTTTCAAATGAAGACCATACTCGTAACTGAAATATTCTCCTCCACGATCAGATTGTAGAAACTTTATTTCCTTGTTACGATGATTTTCCACTTCACTCTGAAATTATTTGAACTTTTCATATGTTTCAGATTTATGTTTCTCGAGAACTAAGCGCAAGTGTTCCTTGTGTTCCTCTTCATTCTACGAGTACACCAAAATATCATCAATGAACACCACAACAAACTTATCCAAAAACTCCATGAACACCTTGTTCATCATTCTCATGAAATAGGTAGGGGCGTTAGTCAGTCCAAAAGACATGACCGTGTACTCATATAGCCCGTACCTTGTGGTAAAAGCTGTCTTAGGTATATCCTGTTCTCGGATCTGCAACTGGTGGTATCCTGATCAAAGATCGATCTTGGAAAATACTTTAGCTCCTTGCAACTTGTCAAACAGATCATTGATCATCGATAGTGGGTACTTGTTCTTGATCGTCACTTCGTTCAAAGCCCGATAATCAACAACCATTCTCAAAGATCCATCCTTCTTCTCAACTAAGAACACTGGGGCTCCCCACGGTGATGAACTTGGTCGGATATAACCTTTCTCCAATAACTCCTTAATCTGCTTCTTAATTTCCTCCAGATCATTTGCGGGCAACCGATACGGTCTCTTCGATATTGGTCCGGTGCCTGGCAACAACTCTATCAAAAACTATATGTCTTGATCTGGCGGCATGCCTGATAATTCCTTTGGAAATACAACCGGGTAATCCTTGACAACTGGAACTTCTTCCTGAACAACTCCGGAGAGGGAATTTACTTGGGTCCTCCTTGGCGCATGCCTAGACACGTACTTGATTCTCTTTCCGTTCGGGGTGGTGAGTAGAATTGACTCACCAGCACAATCGATGTTTCTTCCGTACTTCGATAACCAATCCATGCCTAATATTATATCCAATCCTTGTGACTCCAAAATTATTAGGTCTGAGGGAAAAATTTGGCTACCAATGGTTA